>NC_090247.1:54531592-54736592 GCF_037325665.1 Littorina saxatilis
TCTCCGTTCTGTTCTTCACAGTTATGATAAAGACATCGTTCTTAGGTCAAAACAAGTCGACATTTTGGGACTGCTGCCGGAAGGAGACCGTAATATATGGTTGCATCACTGTCACTGGTTACAGAAAAAATCGTCTGCTCCCGCGAGCGCCGAAACCAAACGGTTGATTATCACGTGACACTTTTGCCATATTTAGAGTTGTTTGCACAGTAAATACAGCCGCGAAAAATAGCTCGCTTGAAACTGTCTTACATATCAATTCCTTTGTAATTTAAAAATTACACAACACCATGAAAAATCATTATCGACGATCGCGAATCTGCTTATATCCATAACACATTACGAAAAGATCTAAATATGTAAACAATCGATTTCCTCGCCAGACAAGGAAAACCAAGGCATCCTGTCAGGGATAGAATGAGCCGAACTCATTTTGACCTGAGGTCAGGATGAGTCAATCCCTGAATCCAAAAATGTTGTGTTCGGATTGAAATCAAGCTCAAAAATTTAAAAAAAACTCCGCTACAAAATAAGGTTGGGCCGAGACAACTGACACGTCGCAGTGCTTTCTCGGCCGCGGGGTTTGGGCTGGCCAACCTATTGTTTACTAGTCTTGGGGGGAAAAAAAGCTCACCTCCCGTCCCCAACATTTAGTACTGGACAATATTATGCGTTGCTAGACCGGGTAACTACCTCATCTGAAGTAACTAGGAGCAACATAACTGTATCGTCAATTCAGTACCGTAATCATACAACAACAGTCCGAGTCACGCGCGTTTCAATACAGTGGGCTGACCACCATTGGAGGTTTCAGGGCAGCAATAAGCGACCACGCGGTGTTGAAAATGGACAAACCGTGTGCCACTTGATCGCCTTGATGACACCTTGCGATAAAACCATATCGTCATGGAACCACGGTGTGGGAGACGTTCCATGCGTAAAAAGCTCTGAGGGGTGACTGTTCAAGCGGGGCCCCGGTAGCTCAGTTGATAGAGCTCTGGACTTTTCAGTGATTGGAATGTCGCAGGTTCGAATTCGGGCCGGGACGGACACGAGTTCGGCCCGGGACGGACACGGGTCAACTTTATGTGAAGACCCAGAGACGGAAGCCATATCCCACCCCTGTGTCACCACAATGGCACGTAAAAGACCTCGGTCATTCTGCCATAAGTGCAGATGGCTGATACCACCTAAACACGCATAAACTTGTGTATCAGTCTCATCGAAACCCGTGAGGGCGTTTAAACTCAAACTATCATATAATGTCCTTAAGAGGCGAAATATTTAGCCTGTAGGACCGTGAGCGTTCTCTCTTTCCTGTTCAAGCTCAGAGGAAGCAAGTTTACACGGTTGTCTAAGATTAGTCACAACGCTAGCCGGAACCACACGAAACAGGAACAGCAAAATAGTATGGCCGAATGAATTAAAGGCACCCCGTGCTCATGTGAACTGTTTGACTCACCATCTGGCAATGTTGAACTTTTGCGTCGTAAATTCACAGCTCAGAATTTTGATACCAGTCCCTTTAATCAATCCAAAGAAATTGATTGACGGATTGAGCTCCTAACTTAAGCATAATTAAATGATTTGATCGACGAAAATAACGAATAAATGCATACGTAATATCGACCGAGTAGGCTCTTGTCCTTCGAAAACATGGCTGTGCCCATGTATTTCTTCTAAGTCCCATGTAAATAAAAGGCATCTGTACAGGTTTTGTGTGTGTGTGTGTGTGCATCTGTACAGTTCATTCCGTGACTTTAAAGATATCTAAAATAAGTTGTTATGCTTACAAGTGCTGGTTCTGCAAAATTTGAGGCTAACATTTGCAGTGAATTCTGAGTTATGAATTTACGAAGCTAAAGTTCAACATTACCTACTCTTAGATCACATGCCGAACCATCCTGAACTCAGGTCAAAATGAGTTCGGCTCATTCTCTCCCTGACAGGATGCCTTGAGTTTCCTTGTCTGGCAAGGAAACCGATTTTAATTATTTTTTTTTTAACATATCTAGAGCTTTTTGTAATGCATTATTGATATAAGCAGATTCGCGGTCGTCGATAATGATTTTTCACGGTGTTTTGTAATTTTTAAATTACAAAGGAATTGATATGTAAGACAGTTTCAAGTGAGCTATTTTTCGCGGCTGTATTTACTGTGCAAATAACTCTAAATATGGCATAAGTGTCACGTGATAATCAAACGTTTGGTTTCGGCGCTCACTGGAGCAGACGATTTTTTCTGTAACCAGTTGACAGTGATGAAACCATATAGGCTATTACGGTCTCCTTCCGGCAGCAGTCCCAAAATGTCGACTTGTTTTGACCTAAGAACGATGTCTTTATCATAACTGTGAAGAACAGAACGGAGATCACTGTCGAAGTCGGCCAATCTGCAATCATTTTCGTCTCGCGAACACTGATCTCAAATTTAGATCATGCTCGCGAAAAACATGTGGGAGATAACTCTGTATTTTTGTATTGATAGATTCGCGTAGGACTGTAGCGTCCTGTCAGAGAGACAACTGGCAATAGCCGTGCAGCGATGCTTATCAGAATGATGCTGAACATGAACAGCCGGGGATGACTCTGTGTACAATGGAACTATTTTGTAATGAATTCATTTCGTGAAAACCACCAGCGCCTTTTAAAGAAAATATTTCACAAAAATACCCCTAGTGTGACACTAATCATTGTTCTAACAGGCTACTAATCTTTATTATGTGCACTTAACCCATCTAAAACCAGTCAAAGTAAAAACCCCTTCCCTTGAATATAGTTCCCATCACGATTTCAGATCTGGCCAGGCTTTTACTTTTGACAAGAACCTCCCTCCACTTGGTGACATACCTAAACTGAACAGCCTGGGTTATGTCTGCGCACCATGTGCATTTTTGATGAATTAATTGCGTAAAAGCCAATGGCGGCATTTTAAGAAATGATTATATGCACACACAAAATCAAATACCCGCAGCAAGCATTTAGGTTTTTTTATATTTTTTTTTATAGTTTTTTGTTTAAATCTGCGCAAATGGAGCGATCACATCTGAGAACTAAGGTGAGCTGAACTGTTTTCACGATGTCAATGACCAGAGGCTTGGAGATACTGTGAAAAGATTAACTGCAACTTTCTTCTTTTTTGTGTGTGGACGAGTTTCACAAAATACAGGAAACAATATGATAAAAGTGAAAATTGTAGTCAAACAATTTTTTTGTAAAAAGACAATAAATATTACAAGAGTTAAAATGAATTGAATGTTAAAAAAAAGAAAAGAACAAAAACGAACTGCGCCGTGTATTTTTCTTTTGGCACGAGCAACATCATACCACACTTGCTTTTCTTCTTCTTCCAAGTTCCCGACAACAAATCTCAGTGCGTTTGGGTTTTCTTTGCCGTCTAATAGCTGATTATTTGCATTACACGGATGCTGCGAATATTTTGTTTTCACGAACCTGCATGAGAATGGATGCGAGCAAAGTTTAGCGCCTAACTCTCTTCTGGTTACGCATCAATGTTCAATATCCCGTCTCGGTAAACACAGACCCTGGCGCGAGAATATCAGCGAGGGTTAAAATAGACAGGGGAGAGAATCGCGAGTCGCGTGTTGTTTTGCTGTGTTTGCTGGGAAGTTCGAGTGTAAAAGGTGTATAGGCTGGTGTAGGTGGGCCAGTTGGGTTGCACTCACAGAAATATTTAAAGTAGAACGAAAAAACCCAACTCGAAAGAAAACTAAATACACACCACAAAATAAAACCACCAATAAAAAAATAAAAAAATAAAAATACCCAGACAAACAAACAAACTACGAAAAGAGCGAAGAACGAAAAGCACAATCAATCTCCCCCCCCCCCCCCAAAAAAAAAAAAAAATCAAGAAGAAGAATTAAAATCGACAGCGACGACTAAAACTAGACGAAGAAAGCCGGGATTCCATAGACGCGAATTTCGCATGCAAACTTCGCAACGCTAGTAAAAAATTCGTGCGCCATACACAAGACAGAAGTCGCAGCACAGGCTTCATGTCTCACCCAGTCACATTATTCTGACACCGGACCAACCAGTCCTAGTACTAACCCCATAATGCCAGACGCCAGGCCGCGGAGCAGCCACTAGATTGCCAATTTTAAAGTCTTAGGTATGACCCGGCTGGGGTTCGAACCCACGACCTCCCGATCACGGGACGGACGCCTTACCACTAGGCCAACCGTGCCGGTGACCGTCTATTGGTCTGCATCATTTTTAGTAAAATAGGAAAACATCGTATCTATAGACGTATGCTCTTTTTCTACGCATGCGAAATTTGCGTACCGAAATTCGGTATGCGAAATTCGCATGTGAAATTCGCGTCTATGGAATCCCGGCTGAAGCCTTGGAACAAAAAAACAAAGAACGACAACAGACTTAAGGCCTTTGAAAAGAGAAAATATTACCCAATATTGACGGACTGTGTGATGATATTTTCTGCTATGGTCTGTTGAGACAGTGATATCAAAATCGAGACCGGAGGTCGAGATTTTGATATCACTGTCGAAACAGACCAATAACAGAAGATATCATCACACAGTCAGTCAATGTTAGATATATTGCTAATTCTCTGGACATTTTGTATTTACTGTAAAGAAATTACAAAAGTATTTGTCTCAGTTTTGGCTGTTCCATATCCCTCCCTCTGATTATTATTTCTTTTTGTTCACTCTTTTCTTGTACTTTTCAGTATTTCAAAATGTCTTTTCTTTCAAAAAGTCTTTAGTCACTTGCTCAACTAAATTCTGGGATCATTACATTTTCATATATATTTGTTTGCTTTTAAATTTAGGTGTTTTTGTTTTTGAAGTGGGGAAGCTTCTTCTTCTTCTTCTGCGTTCGGTGTTGGTGGCCGTGCTAGATCCTCAGACCAGTGGCTGCCAGGAAGTCCGCAGTCTTGCGCAGTTCGTCGGCAGGACCCCAGAGTTTGGCTCCAACACTGGTCTCTTCTTGCCAGAACTTCTGGCGTATTGTCTCTAGATGGGGGCAGTTCTGGAGAATGTGCTCCGGAGTTTGCTCTTCCGAGCCACATTCACAGTGTGCGTCATCCGCAAGGCCCAGTCTCTTGAGGTGTTTCTTCAGCCCATAGTAAAGAGGTCGTCGATATCAAAACTGATATCGACGGAAATGTCGTCGATATCACTTTTGCACTGAGCTCAGTTTTGCCCAATTGACCAATGGAAATCCACGTAACATATGAAATAGCAATATTAACAGCTATTGTGTTTTCAGCGTAGCAATAGGGTCCGATATTTAGACGAGACAAGTATAATGCCGACGAGTCGAAGACGAGTCGCATTATACTTGTTCGAGTCTAAATATCGGACCCTATTGCTACGCTGAAAATACAATAGCGATTATATAGCTGTTCTGACCTTTATTTGTTGTTCCAAACTTACAAAATGACAGTTTTTGCGTCGATGCGTTGATCTCAGGTTTTGATAGCAGACGCCGTTTCTTATGCGCATTAGTTTTGCGCAGGCGCCACACTGACTTTGGAAAAAAACTCGATTTGACAACACAGCTGTTAAACAGCTTTTTATTAGTTCATTCGTATACAACAAAAAGAAGTTTGAGTTTTTTTAATTTTGAACAAGACTACTTATGAAGAAGACCAAAACACAACATCAACGGAAAACTAGAAACAACTGAAGAACTAGGATGCAACAAGGGGAGGAAAAGAGAACAGCTAATCGGCAAAGCGAGCAGACGGCAGCGACGTTTCCAGTTTGGGTGAATGGCATTTATACTTGTCTCGTCATGAAGCGAATTTTTCAACCTCAGTTATAAACGACTACATGAATGTTAGTGCCATGGGTTGTACATCAATACTTCAGAGGGGAAGTGGGGTATTAATTTTAGTGTGGAGTTACGAGATAAGAAAAGCCGAATGCGAAAATTTGTGTCAGTCGGCAACTGTGAACTAAGCTCACAGGCACACAAAAACAGCTCTTCCGTTGTACTCACCTGTTTGTACAACATCTTTCGACTTTGGGCATTTTGTGGTGTTTAGGGACAGAAAATAATAGGTTTAGTCCTGTTTCATCGGGAAGTTAGCAGAAAAGGGTATGCTATCGACATTTGTAAAGCTGAAAAACATTCCCGAGAAGAATTTCAAGTTGTCAGTGTATGCTGTTGTCGATCAGTGAAACATCGTGTGGTACAGGTGGGTAAACCGGAACCATGCGTCTTTGTTATTGACAATATGCTTTTGGATATTGAGAAAAATGGCCGACTTCCGTAGCATTATGCGTTGATGATCGGAAGAGACCATCCAATCACAGCCCCCGAATTCCCCCACGTGTTCATCAGAATAGCTATATATAGAAATGTTTGTGTGTTGACACCAGTGTGTGTACGTGTGCGTGTGTGTGTGTGTGTGTGCGTGTGTGCGTGCGTGCGTGCGTACGTGAGTGTGTAAGTGTGTGTATGTGTGTGTGTGTGTGTGTGTGTGTGTGTGTGTGTGTGTGTACGTGAGTGTGTATGTGTGCTTAAGTATTTGTGTGAGTGTATGCGTGTATGTGTGTGAGTGTGTGTGTGTGCGTACGCGCGTGCGTGCGTGCGTGCGTGCGTACGTACGTGAGTGTGTATTTGTTTGTTTGTGCGTGCGTGCGTGCGCGCATATGTCTGTGTGTCTGCGTGTTTGTGTTAGCCAAGAAAGCAAAAGCTCTGCCCCGTGACGGAAAGTAGGGCAGGGTCGCGTCCTTACCTGCCGTGCCAGGTAATGTCCCCTGAATAATTAAATGGCCAGGTGCCAAGGCCGCTAATTAATTAGATGCTGTCTTAATTGGAATCGTCAGACAGCAGACACCTGTAGAACCCCAGGAAGCTGTCGTAGATAAAACATGTACGATCTTATTTTGGAAAAAAACCAGTAAACAAACCCCAGCGTTATCAGATCAGTGACAGATCAAGTTGTAAATTCTTGTTATCGTAAACATCTAAAATTGATTGTGCCTCATGGCTTTTTCTTGTCTTGCGTTCTAGTATGCCAAGATCTGTGTAATTGTGTGTGTTGTTCGATGATTTTGACGGTTTCCTAAAGAAATGCCAGCAAAAAAAATGAACAGTTCTCACGACAGACATTATCGACAAAACCTTATGACAAAATAAAAAACAAATAATGCCATAGTGTAAGTAGCTAATGCTATGACTTATTCCCCTCAGCAAGCAGCAGACCAAGTGCGCACGGAAAAGATCCTGTAACTCATGTCAGAGTTCGGTGGGTTATAGACACATGAAAATACCAAGCATGCAACCCCCGAAAGTGGCGTGTGACTGCCTAAATGGCAGGGTAAAAACGGTATGTTTATGCACGTACAAACTCACCCGTGCAAAAAACACGAGTGTACGTGGGAGTTTCAGCCCATGAACGCAGAAGAAGAAGAAGAAGAAGAAGAAGAAGAAGAAGAAGAAGAAGAAGAAGAAGAAGAAGAAGAAGAAGTAAGTAGCTGACTTGCACCAAGTTTTGAATTGATCAATCCGCATGTTTGCACCAAAGTTGAAAAAAAATCGACACATAAAACTACTATCATAGCTATTCACAGGTGATTACAAGTTCCAAAACTCAATTCAGTCCCGCAAATGACCCTGGCAGGTCTTCAAGTACCCAAGTATTAAACCCATGATGAAAACTCACACCCGCAAATTTGAAGTAAACCCGTCAAATTTTCACAGGTAATAACTAAAGCCAGGACTAAAAATCAATACAAAACAGCCCCCGCTAAATTTAAACTCTCCTGAAAACTGACGACAGGCAATTACTGTGAGACTACCCCCCCCCCCTCCCCCCTCCCAATTCCCCCAAAGTCAGAGCAAAACCCCTATTACATCCCCGAGTCACACCCCTTTTTGAATTCACATTTTCTTCTAAATAGACCACAGGTAATTACTAAAAGCCCCCCCCCCCCCACCTCCCCCCACCCCTGTCCCAAAATGATTAGAGCACGACCCCCTATTAAATCTGCCGAAACACACCCTTTCCTGTATCGATCCGAATTCAAGCGGGCAGTTGCCCAAATGTTCCTTTGTTCACTCGGTCTTAAAGTTATGCTGAGCCCTGAAATAGTTCCAGCCCTATCACCAGACGAGTTTTCAATGAACAAGAGGGAATCACACTCCAGTGAGAGTCAATTGATCGTGGTAGAGGTTAAAATCGAACATACTGCCAAACAGTGTACCATTTTTTCTCTCTCCTACGAGTCACAGTTTACGAGCCACTAGCTCGTGCTTGCTTATAATAGGGTCGATAATTTGGAAAAGAGATTTTCTATTAGGGAGGGGTGGAGTTGGGCTGGGCTTGGGTGGGGAGGGAAGGGGAGGGACGGGGTGGGGGAGGGGGGGTGGAGGGTTGGGAGAAGTGGTTGGTATATCGGGGGCAAACCTGCCATTGAAAGTCTGAGAGTGTAGGAGCAGTGTTTATAAGGTATCGAAGGGTAGTTCAAGTGGTCGTGTGCGGTTTCTATACCTGTGTTTTTGTGTGTCTACCCGTGTTTCCTTGTACTTACCTGGTACCTTGTAGACCTTGGTAGACCTATACATACCCCGGGTTTTAACACACCTGAGGAGGAACAAAAGCCTTACGTATTTCAGTCAGTTGCAGGGGGACGTCAAACCGTAAGGTAAGGAGTGCACTCGCTGTTACATATATGCAGGCATTCAAGTTTCTGTCTTGCAATGTAAACATTTGTAGTTAACAGTGCGCGTTTTGTGTTGGTTCTCTTTGACAAGTTGTGACCGAGTGTGTAGCTTCGCAAAGGGGTCTTTCTTGAGAATGCCAGTATCACTGTAAGCTAACCCACTATTTTCTTTTAAATTTCTCTTCTTATGTTCTGCTAACTTTGTGTTTCTGTGTGTTGAAATATAATAATGTACTTCCTAATCATTCAACGTTGAACAGCGATTTGATTTAGGCTAACTAAGACAGAGAGAGAGAGTCATCAGTCGGGAGATTTGGTTCGCCTACCTTTGTTTGGGTAGCCGGTTGCTATATCAGTGGTGTCAGTTGCAGTAGTTACAGCTTCTTGTTTCACAGACCCAACAGATTAATTGATTCATCAATAGCTTCATCGATAACACATTAGGATTTCCCGCAGAAGAGCGTATCCATGATGCACAAAAATGTAGAGAAACGATCATCTGAGAAGACGAATAACGCAGTAAGCTGGGCTATCTGACGTTAGGTTTCCATAAAAAAGATCACTAACAGTATGCATATGAGTTACAACAGACAGACAAACAAACAGAGAGAGAGAGAGAGAGAGAGAGAGAGAGAGAGAGAGAGAGAGACAGACAGACAGACAGACAGACAGACAGACAGAGACAGAGACAGAGAGAGACAGAGACAGAGACAGAGAGACGGGAGAGACAGAGAGACAGAGCGAGACAGACAGAGAGAGACAGAGAGAGAGACAGACAGAGAGAGAGACAGAGAGAGAGACAGAGACAGAGAGAGGCAGAGACAGAGACAGAGAGAGTGACAGAGACAGAGAGAGTGACAGACAGACAGACAGAGAGACAGACAGAGAGACAGACAGACAGACAGACAGACAGACAGACAGACAGACAGACAGACAGACAGACAGACAAGAAAACAGACAGACAGGAAACTAAGTCGTACTGAGTAGATAGTACCATATGTAACGCTGGCGTGTGCACTATGTTTTGCAGTATCAATTAAAAACAGGCATTCTGACAGACAGACAGATTGAGAAATGTCCAACACTGGCGTTGGACATCTCAACAGTATCCAGTTAACCCCACAAAGTGCTAAGCACGTAATCTTGTTTGCTCGTAGATAATTATGTTCTCACTTCAACCATTTAGTGATGTCGTCGACCTGCAAAAGCGTATTCTTGTGTGACCATAACACGGGTACCTTAGTGCAGAATATTCAAATGATCAAATACTGATTGCTGATAGTTTTACAGTTTTTTGGTGCATGAATTATATCCCTTTTCATTCTTCCTCAAGATTGAAAGCACGTTTCCAAAACTCATATTTAAATTATAAGTAAGCGGTTAAAAGGTATAATGCGTAGGTTAGTTTTAAATTCAAACAAATTGTTTTTATTTCACGTTAAGACTCCGCACCGGATTATACCGCTTTAAAGTTAAAGTGTTTCCCGTATTTGCAAACCAGATAACATTTCCACACTACCATCAATCAAACTGATAATACACGCTGAGCCGACTGCGCTGTATTTCATTCTTCAAACGTAAGTCTAACAGTTTTGAAAGCTGAGAAAAAGACACTGGAGACTCCTAAACGTGTGTACTGTAATCGACCATACTTCACAGTCTGACTTTATTTGACAGGGTGAAGTGGGTCTGATAACACTTTAAAGGTCAACGGTAACATTTGCGACAACCGTTTGAGAGCTATCACAGAGGGAGTTGCAATTTGCAAAGCAATAAAAGAAACTCAGTCGAAGAATCGTGTTGGTGACTCATAGAATCTTCCAACAGTTTTGCAGTTTGCAGGTACGTAAAAGTCTTCTCAGATGATCGTTTTTATACGCTTTTGTGCATCATAGATACGCTATTCTGTGGGGTCACGGTGAAAACCAATGCGCTATTGATGAAGCTATGGATGAATCAATAAAAGCAACTCACCACCAAATATCAGTTGAAGTATCGTTTTGGTGACCCAATAACATCTTCCAACAAGCTTGCAGTTTGCAGGTACGTAAAAGTCTTCTCAGATGATCGTTTTATACGTTTTTGTGCATCACAGACACGCTCTTCTGTGGGGAGAAAACCAATGCGCTATCGATGAAGCTATTGATGAATCAATAAAAGCTACTGAGAGCGAAATCTCTGTCGAAGAATCATTTTGGTGACCCATAAAATCTGCCTACAAGCTTGCAATGAGCAGGTACCTCAAAGTCTACGCATGACCGTCTTTATACGTTTATGTGCTTAATAGATAAGCTATTCTGTGTGTGTGTGTGTGTGTGTGTGTGGGGGGGGGGGGGGGGGTGAGGAGGACCAATGCGCTATCGATGAAGCAATTGATGAATCAATAAAACAAACTCAGGTCGAAAATTAATCTCAGTTAAATAACCGTTTCAGTGACCCATAAAGTAGGATCTTGAACAAATGAGGCAGCGCGCTGTTTAGAGATCTGATCTTCTTCTTCTGCTTCTTCGTTCGTGGGCTGAAACTCCCACGTGCACTCGTGTTTTTTGCACGAGTGGAATTTTACGTGTATGACCGTTTTTTACCCCGCCATTTAGGCAGCCATACGCCGTTTTCGGAGGAAGCATGCTGGGTATTTTCGTGTTTCTATAACCCACCGAACTCTGACATGGATTACAGGATCTTTTTCGTGCGCACTTGGTCTTGTGCTTGCGTGTACACACGGGGGTGTTCGGACACCGAGGAGAGTCTGCACACAAAGTTGACTCTGAGAAATAAATCTCTCGCCGAACGTGGGGACGAACTCACGCTGACAGCGGCCAACTGGATACAAATCCAGCGCGCTACCGACTGAGCTACATCCCCGCCCAAGAGATCTGATAAACAAAGGGAAGTAGTTAAGTTTGAGTATGAAAGTCGCTTGTTCATCAGTTTCAATGCTTATTATTCTCTCAGGTGCCAGGAGAATGGTTCCGGATAACTCTCACTACCTCTATTACACATGTCGAATGCATTTAGAGCCGCTTACTTCCCTTTGTTTATCAGACCCATAACATATTCACACAAGCTTCAGCAGCGCCGTGCAGGTATGTGAAAGTCACGACTGACAATTGTCTGAAAGTCTTGCGAGTTTTCAAACAATTTATACAGGGCGGGGATGTAGCTCAGTCGGTATCGCGCTGGATTTGTATCCAGTTGGCCGCTGTCAGCGTGAGTTCGTCCCCACGTTCGGCGAGAGATTTATTTCTCAGAGTCAACTTTGTGTGCAGACTCTCCTCGGTGTCCGAACACCCCCGTGTGTACACGCAAGCACAAGACCAAGTGCGCACGAAAAAGATCCTGTAATCCATGTCAGAGTTCGATGGGTTATAGAAACACGAAAATACCCAGCATGCTTCCTCCGAAAGCGGCGTATGGCTGCCTAAATGGCGGGGTAAAAACGGTCATACACGTAAAAGCCGTGGGAGTTTCAGCCCATGAACGAACGAACAAACAAACAAACAATTTATATTGTTTTAAACGGAATGGTACCTACGTTTATTCAGTTGTCCAGATATGATTTCATGCGTGCGATCATGAGTAGTTGATGAAAGTTAAATTGTGTGTGGTTTTGTAGTTTCGATGTTAACTTTTATTTCTTTGTTGACTTTGTAGAGCATTGCACGGTCATAGAGAAGAAGGCAGTAAGAGTTCTTATTAGGCTACCTACACCTTTCTAGACATCGCACTACATATATTTGACGGTTGTACTTCTAACCTTCTTACTTTGTGTAAAATGAAATACTTCTGCGATGTTTGGCTCTGTTTATTCATTCACGGTAACAATTACTTTTTCTATTAAAGCGGCATTATTGCTAAAACTAAAAACAAATTAAAACAAGTCGCGTAAGGCGAAATTACTGCATTTAGTCAAGCTGTGGAACTCACAGAATGAAACTGAACGCATTGCATTTTTTCACAATGACCGTAGTCCGCCGCTTGTGCAAAACGGAGTGAAACTGACGAGCCTGTTCAGCGCGGTAGTGGTTTCGCTGTGCTGCATAGCACGCTTTTCTGTACCTCTCTTCGTTTTAACTTTCTGAGCGTGTTTTTAATCCAAACATATCATATCTATATGTTTTTTTGAATCAGGAACCGACAAGAAATAAGATGAAATTGTTTTTAAATCGATTTCGAAAATTTAATTTTGATCATAATTTTTATATTTTTAATTTTCAGAGCTAGTTTTTAATCCAAATATAACATATTTATATGTTTTTGGAATCAGGAAATGATGTAGAATAAGATGAACGTAAATTCGGATCGTTTTATATAAAACAAAAATTATTACAATTTTCAGATATTTAATGACCAAAGTCATTAATTAATTTTTAAGCCACCAAGCTGAAATGCAATACCGAAGTCCGGCCTTCGTCGAAGATTGCTTTACAAAAATTTCAATCAATTTGATTGAAAAATGAGGGTGTGACAGTGCCGCTTCAACTTTTACAAAAAGCCGGATATGACGTCATTAAAAGTATTTATCGAAAAAAAAATGTCCGGGGATATCATTCCCAGGAACTCTCATGTCAAATTTAATAAAGATCGGTCCAGTAGTTTGGTCTGAATCGCACTACACACACACACACGCACAGACAGACACTGAGACAGACACACACACATACACCACGACCCTCGTCTCGATTCCCCCTCTATGTTAAAACATTTAGTCAAAACTTGACTAAATGTAAAAACCAAAAACAAAAATCCACACGAACAGAGGCACATTGTTCAAACTGGGTTTTTTAGTTTTTAGTTATCTGCATGAAAAATTATGCAAGTGCAAATTCATGGGTCATTCGTTTGTTCTGTCAGGTGCGGAGCATAATCTAATAGCCACCGAACTGTTCAACTAAAAACAGATTTTCACAGGTATATCTGATAATAACAGTCGCAAGAAAACCAAAGTCTCAGACCACTGCAGCTCAAAAACAAAATTGCATGTCTGTAAAAAAAAGATATGTATTCATAACAACCCGGGTCATTATGCTGTTATGCTCTGCAGAATTGATAATGTAGGCAATATCGAGCCAGACAAGCGCATTAAGCTTTTGTTACAGCTCTGCTTTTTTCCAGTTCGAGTTTCAAGCCTCGCTTTGTGGGTGAAGGATTAGTGAAATGTTTTTCCCGTTAGAGCATGAAGATTGATACTCTGTAGCGTAGATAATGTCTGTCATTTGCAATTCCGAACGAGCTCAGTTTCTTTACAAGAATGAACGTCTGATAAATAAAGACATACGAACACAGATTGGCGGCTATATTTTATGCACACAGACATCCAGACACACGCACAGAGAAACACGCACAGACATAGACAGACAGCCATACAATAAGAACACATAGGTATACATAAGACGCAGAAGCACTCAAGACAGAGAGGCAGATAAGCAGACAGACAGACAGACAGACAGACAGACAGACAGACATACAGACAGACAGACAGGTAGACAATCAGACAGACAGACAGACAGACAGACTTACGGACAGACAGAACGGACAAGATGAGAAATTATACACAGACTTGAATCCCTTTCTGTACTTTTTATTAAATTTTCCTTTTCTATCGTTTTGTGATACAGTATTGTCCTTACGGTTGCATTTGGAATAGGGCCGGGGTGGGATGGATGTGGTGGTGGGGTGGATGTGGTGGTGGGGATGGGGGGTATCGAAGAAAAGAAAAGAAGAAAGAAAAGAGAGTAGAAAAGAACTTGATACGAATACGGCGCAGTCACCAGCTCCTTGCTCCCATCTAACACCACCCCACCCCCTCCCCCACCGTCACCCATACTCCTCCCCCCCCCTCCGGCTGGCGGCCTCCCACCACATCCCAGAGCAATTTGCAGGAAGCGAGTACCTGATACTATATTTTGTTCCTTCCTTTCAGGTTGGCTGACCGGGCAGATCATACACGGGGGCTTACGTTGGTTGCCACTCGCAACCAGGTGGATGAGAGGACATTAAAAATGATGACCGCAGTCGTCCGGCAGCGAGCGGACCACAATATCAACACGAATACCTTGGCAGCAGAGTGCTAGAGATTTCCAGCCAGTGATATATATCGCTCGGTGCCTCCAGAGTGCTAAGCTGTCGATGGGATTTCTCTAAAACAATGGACTTAGCTTTTCAGTGGAATTTTGTTCAACAAACTACTCTTTCAACAAGGGAACTTCTCCCTTCTTAGCAGCAGCAGGGTGCTGAAGCTTTGGAGTATATCCTTCCGTGCTACCAGAGAGTACTAGCATTTCAGTGGAATTACTTTAAACAAACCCCACTATCAACAAGAGAACTTCTCACCTCTTAGCAGCAGAGTGCCAAAGCTTTCCAGCCAGTGAGATACACAAGTATATCCCTTGGTGCTACCAGAGAGTACTATACTAGCTTTTCAGTGGAATTACTTTAAACAAACCACTCTATCAACAAGGAAACTTCTCCCCTCTTAGAAGCTGAGGTCCAAAGTTTTCCGGCGACCAGTGAGATATATGTCGGTGCCACCCGAGTGCAAAGTTTTAAGTGGAATTTCTCTTAGAGGCCCCGGACAATGGACTTCGCTGGTACGGAGGGCAGTCTCAAGTGCTTCAAAGAACTTTGCCTGATTTTGAGGTCATGATTGTGCGAACTTCGTCACAATATAAGTTGCGAAAGGGCTCATTGATATGATCAGAACAACAGCTCAATTACAGAAGTAAATCGACTCGCTTATAAAAACGCTATGGCATATAAGTAAAAAGGTTCAAACACACACACACACACACACACACACACACACAATAAGGAAAGCGACTCAATTACAGTCCAATTAAGTGGGCTCACAAAGCTTTCCTATACCTGGACAATGACAACGCTTCTTGGAGAGTAAATCTGTCAGCTCATTTACCTGAGCCAACTTGGGAGTTCTAAGTTCTGGAGACATCACTGGGAACGCCGGTTAAACGTCATTTTTTTTTCCCTCTCCTGAATATGTGTTCCAGTCACTGAAAGGGAAACGGTTTTTTCCTCTTTGAATTGTGACCGACAGGAAATTGGTTTCTGCAGTCCCCTGAACTTAAAAAATGACGAAGACATCGAGCTGGAAAAGTGAGTGGTTTTTTTGGCGCCTTTTTAGCTTAATCATTCTTGATTTGTTTGCTAGGAAAGTTTATGTTTCTCACTTACTGCAGTTTATTGGTCTAGATTGTGTTTATACAAATAAACGTAGAAGTAAGTAACCTTTCAGTGCGCTCGACTGGTAAGCCATGGCATTTTTCGAAGCTTAATTGTTCATGATTTGTTTGACCAGAAAGTTTGCTTTCCATGAATCATGCATTGTGTTAGTGTAAGTATGTTTAACAAAACGTCGTTACGTAAATAACCTTTGAATGCGCTCGACTGGTAAGCCATGGTATTTTTCGAAGCTTAATTTTTCATGATTTGTTTGACCAGACCATAAAGTTTGTTTTCCATCAATTATGCATTGTGTTAGTGTTAGCATGTTTAAAAAAAACCCTGTCGTTACGTTAATATATAGCTTTCAGTGTACTCGGGAAGTCAGACAGTTTTTTGTTTTTTTCTCTGAAAGTAGGTATTATATAAGTGCGGATATGCGTGATTAAACAAAAAGTAGTGTCAGCTTTCTGTGTACTTCGCTGGGCAGCATGTAATGTCGTTTTTCGAAACTTCATTTTTCTTTATTTGCATGTGATCAGTAAGTGTGTATTTCTCACTTAGGAGCAGCTAGTGTTTTACTGAGGATAATTATATTTAATCATAAAGTAGTCGCTCCAAGTAAGCTATCAATGTGCTTTGCTGGTCAGCAGGGAGGTGGGGTTTTTTTCGAAATAAATTTTGTTGTTGTTGATAATTTGTATTACAAGAAAGTTTGTTTTTCGCTTAGCAAGCATCGTGGAGGGTCACCATGGGGGGGGTGTCTGTGCACGTGCACGTTGAGACCAACAGTGCCATGCACGGTGATCCACGGTGCACGTTACGAAAAAGCTCCATGCACGGTGCACGCCGGACCTCTGTGCACGGTGCACGCTACGAGAATTTCCCCATTCCCATGCACGTTAGGCCTACGTCCAAAAAGCCCATTCCCGGTGCACGTGGTAAAGCATCGCCCCCCTCATCGTGTTCGTAAATTCATGATTAAAGGCACACTCTTTCCCTTGAAACAGCATCTAAATTCTGGCCAGCCTTTTATAGGAGATAAGACCATCCCTCAACTTGGACACGTACCCAAAATGACCACCCTGACTGCTTCCTGTGATGAGTTGACATTTTTTGTTGAATTAATGTCTTGAATAATTAATACAAAATTAACTCACGATAAAAAAAAAGTGTGCATGTGCACATGGAGCCCACAGGCTGTTAATTTTTGGTATGTGTTCAAGTAAAGGCATGGTCTTATCTCGTGTAAATGTATGACCAGATCAGAGATGGTGAGTTGAGCTGTGTACACGGAAAGGAGTGTGCCTTTAAACAAAAAGTAGCGGCTGTTATAGTGAGCTTTCAGTGTGCTGACTTGTTTCGCATAGTCTGTTTGAAAACTGAAATGTTCTTGATTTGTTGTAAACTTATTAAATAGTGTAAAGTAGTGGCTGTTATAGTGAGCATTCAGTGTGCTTGCTTGGTTAGCATAGTCTGTTTGAAAACATAAATCTTCTTGAATTGTTGTTAACTTATTAGGTATCGTAAAGTATAGTGGCAGTGTGTGAGTTAACTGTTGCTATATATAGTCAGAACCGCGTTTTCCAAGCATGATTTGTGCAAGTGTAAAAAAAAAAAAAAAAAAAAAAAAAAAAAAAATTAGTTTGAACATTATTATTTTCTTTGATCAATCTCTGTCTTCGTAAATCAAGTTTATGTTGCTTCTCCACTTCTTTAGCACAGTGGTACCTCTCCTTTAGACCCTATTAATAAAAAACCCACAAATAAACAAACAAACAAACAATCAATCAATCAATCAATCAAACAAACAAATTCAATTCTTGATTGTTATAACGAAAAAAAATAAAAAAATTACTGACGCTTTAAAAGAGTCTAATTTAGGTCTAGAAGTAGACGGAGAATTCAAATGGAGGGGCCTATAAGAGAGGTCTTACTCTTTCTGTGCACGTGCAAAAAAAAGAAGTTTTGTTCTTACACCTCTTTCCTTGGTCAATCACGGTTTTAACCTGATGAGCTTTAATTGGTTGTCACGTTAAGATTTGGGTTACTCTCCAGAGCTGCGTACCATTTTGTGACATGGGTTTTCAGTCCTTTAAATGATTATATCGTATATTAAAGCCATATGTACTCGATGACTATACACGCTAATTGCTTTACCAACAGCTGGAGACAGACTAAATTAAGTTCCCTGCAAAATATTGTGGTCTAGGACCCCTTAAATGTTGAGATATTTGAATTTTCATTTTGATCTGGATCGTCCTATTTATAGATTTGGCAACACATGTAACGTTGATGCAAGGGAGAGAACACCGCGGCTTTGTTGACATCCTCACTTTTTCAGAGGCTAGAACAAGCTGTAATGCATGTATTATGGTCCGCGCATGGTGACGTATCGTCATTATATGGTCTTATGGTGCGTTTGACATCGATTGTGGGCAAACTACACTTTGTAAACACGGGAGTGCGTTAGTATGCCTTTAAGTGGGTGTAAGTGAGTGTGTGTATGCAGCCGCGGTTCTGTTAGCACTCTGTTTGGTTGTTGTGTTTGAATGTACTATGTATTGAATGAACTCAAACCAAGATATATTCCTGTGTAATGCACGTGGTTGAAATAAAATCTTATGTTATCTAATCTTATCTTAAATGGAAACAAGAATGTATTCTCTGTACATTTTGTCAGTAATACTCCAGTCAGATAATGATATAGACATGCAACAAAAAACATAGTATATATATATATTTGTCTTTAAAAAAAATGTGGTAGTATTCAAATCCATTTTACAACCTTTGGTATCAATGTTACGAAGGTGATGTACTTTGAAACCCTTGTCATTTACTGAACGTAGACAAACACAATGTGCAAGTATTTTTTTAATTCTTTCTCTACAGGCGAAGGATCTTTCTTTCTTTATTTGGTGTTTAACGTCGTTTTCAACCACGAAGGTTATATCGCGACGGGGAAAGGGGGGAGATGGGATAGAGCCACTTGTCAATTGTTTCTTGTTCACAAAAGCACTAATCAAAAAATTGCTCCAGGGGCTTGCAACGTACAGCAGTCCCTCTCATGAACGGACACCCTTGGGCCATAGCAAAACTGTCCGTACATTGCAGGTGTCCGGTCACGGGAGGGGTGACCACACCACCCCCTCCCCCATACACTGACTCACACAAACAACAGGATTGAGTCTATGCTAATCACTTCTTGTGGCTACTAAACAATAAACTCCTAATACTTCTTTAAACGTTCTGTAAAAATGATTTGTATGAAAAGTGTTGAAAAGAAGAGATAAAATAAATCCTCAAGGCAGTGAACACACTCACCATGCACTGACATACGAAAGCAGCCACACAAACACAGCACAGAGGAGCGTGTGCAGATGCTTTGCAAGAATAAGCTTGAAACCCAGTTTGAATAAATAGCAGCAGATAGAGCTGCATGTCATAATCATGTAATTTATTTTCATCTTGTCTGGCTTTATTGACTGCATGCCGATCATGTGGCATGGCAGTGACTTTTCACTCTTCAGTCGGAAATACACTGTACATAACACAGCTCCCACTCTCCCTCACTGATGCCTACCCCAAGCCGTGACAACTGATGCTTGGAAATTGTGTGGAAGAGTACACCTCTCTATTTCTCTCCAATGCTCTTCCTGCTGACATGCAGTGACACCGGACACCCCACAGAGTTTAGCCAGCTACTCCTCCACCCCCCCCCACCCCCCCCCCCACCCCCGCCTCCCTCTCTCTCTCACTCCCTCCAGCCATGTACTGTTGGGCTGTGGCCAGAGAGGTCAGCTCCAACTGTTCACTCAGAGCAAAACCAGTTGACTGTGTCGTAACTTTTGACACAGCAAGACAACTGAAGGGTTCACAGATTAGGCAACCGACTCACTGGTCAAGGCTGAGAGGAAACAAGAGTATCTTGTCAATGAAAGAGGTTACACACAGACACACGATGCTGACAACTGTGGCCGATTTTTCACTCTCTTTCGCTCAGGACCTTCATCGACTGTGGTTTCTGTTGTTTACGTCCAACAGACAAGAATAAAGAGCACAGTGCTGTTTCATGTTGGCATCTTCGCATGTACTCCACTCCTGACCAAAACTACCCCCCCCCTCCTGATGGGTACAGGTGCACTCAAGTTACCAGTGACTGTCGTCACGCCATTGCGGCTGTGATCTTTGCACCAAGAGCCGGACTGCTCTGTTATCGATTTTGTTGTGGTGAAAATTTGACGATGGTCTGTCCGTACATTGGAGGTATGACCTGCTGTTGGGACCGAAAATGAGTGTCCGTGTCCACGTTTTGCAGGTGTCCGTTTAAGGGGGGGCAAATATAGAAGGAAAACACTCCGTGCCGAGCAAATGTGTCCGTACATGTCAGGTGTCCGCTCACGCCGGGGGCCGTACATTGCAGGGACTGCTGTAGTACAATATATGACCTTACTGGGAGAATGCAAGTTTCCAGTACAAAGGACTTAACATTTCTTACATACTGCTTGACTAAAATCTTTACAAACATTGACCATATTCTATACAAGAAACACTTAACAAGGGTACAAGGGTAAAAGGAGAAACAGAATCCGTTAGTCGCCTCTTACGACATGCTGGGGAGCATCGGGTAAATTCTTTCCCCTAACCCGCGGGGGGGGAGGCGAAGGATACATACAGACATACGCCACAAACTCACACACGCGCACAGACAGACAGACAGACAGACACACACACACAGACAGACAGACAGACAGACAGGCAGACAGACAGACAGACACACACACACAAACACACACACACACAAGCACACACACACACACACACACACACAAACACACACACACACACACACACACACACACACACACACAAGCACACACACACACAAACACACACACGCACACCAAGCAACAGTAAAATGTTAGAACAAAAACAACTGTCGGCGCACTGAAGCAAAACGGAGTGTATATAACAAATGCTGCATGATTCGATGCAGGGTGATGATAAAGAGCACTCAACTTTCCTCCTACCTAATATTTCCTGGTTGCATTGACACCGGAGACGTAGAACTGTACACCACCCACATTGCCCACATGAATCTTTATCTCATTCATCACAAAACTTTTCCTCGCAATTCAGTGACGACATGTTTTTACCAGGAAAGGAAAATTGATAAAAAGAAAAAGAAGACAGAGCTAGTTACTTTAAAGCCTGACCACAGGCACCGGAAAAAAGAGAAAAGAAAGAAATTAGATTATTGTTCGATTTGTAAAACTCAGTAATATCAGTGCTAATAAGCAGTACCATGAACAAGCACATTACGACACGTGCTGGCATGCAATCGCGTTGCTTCCACATCTACGAGCAGAATAGATCTATACTTTGATCATGTAGATCTTCAACCTCACTTTGCATGTTCCCTTAAAGGCCCGGGGCTCACCTATGTAACTTCAGCAGGACAGACGACGCACTGCAGATTATCCCAGCCCGCTACACGTTTGTGTGAAAGGAAAACAGGCCAAGTACTCGTCATAATCCCTATCAGCAGCATCAATAATATGCAGTGCGTCGTCTGTGCCGCTGAAACTGCGCAGGCATATTCTGCCCTTAAAGGTACATTCTCTCTCCACACGTGTAAACGATCATGTTGATCACTTCACATCAGTCCGTCTCCCTCAGTGTACAGTAGCCGATTTCCGAAAATAACTCTTGTCGGGTTTGGATGGGTTGTGCAAGAGTGAATGCCCTTGCTTTTACTCGGAAAAACATTGGCGGGGTCAATCACTAGGGAAGGGTGTGTTTCTGGGAAACACGTGGGAAAATTAGGAAAGAGAGATCGAATGCCTTATGTCCTACAGGCTAACTTTTCGAGTTTTTACGCCCTCACGGCTTTTGCTGAGATACACAAGTGTATACGTGTTTAGGTGGTATAGACCATCTGCACTTATGGCAGAATGACCGAGGTCTTTTACACTTCCACAATGACACGGGAATGGGATATGGCTTCCGTCTTTAGGTCAGTCTTCACATAAAGTTGACCTGTGTCCGTCCCGGCCCGAATTCCAACCTGCGACCTTCCGATCACAAGTACAGTGCTCTACCAACTGAGCAACCGGTGTAAGACGAAATTTTTACTCCACGAAAAATTTACTCCGGAGTAAATATTTCGTACGAAATTCTTACTCCGAGTACACTTTTCGTACGAGAAAAGAACTCCCCAAGGCACGAAAAAATTACTCCCTCCACGGAATTTTTACTCCCCATTTTTTTTTACTTCCAGTAAAAATCTCGTACGCAAAAATGTGATGCGGGCGAAGGGATAATGCCAATAAGTGATCTCGCGCACACGAATGTCGCGCTACCCTCCTTAATTCCACCCCTTCCATCACCAAGACTAACAGGGGACAAGGGAGTAAAAATTTCGTACACCTGGCATGGGAAGTTAAATTGCTTGTGTTTGGGTGAAGTAATTTATTCGTTATTTGTTCGCCAGAGGAGTAACATTTTTGTACGAAATGTTTACTCGGAACTCACCTGTCTTGGGGAGTAATTTTCTCGTGAAATGGGGGAGTGCTTTTTTCGTAAAGGGAGTAACTTTTTTGTACGAAATGTTTACTCCGGAGTAAAAATCTCGTGGGAGTAATTTTCTCGTGTTACACCGGGCCCCCAGAAACACGGGGACAGGAGCACGCGTGAATTTATTTGTCAGAGAAAAAGCAAGGGTATTCACTCGTTCACAACCCATACAAATCCGACAGAGTTATTTCCCCGTATCGTCCATTCTTTCCTTGGCCCCCATGTGTTCTCTCTCTCGCCTTCACTCTCTTTGATGGTCTTTATTCTTTCAGTATTGTAACGGCTTTTGACGTAATGAGTTCGATCATTAGTTATATTTAGAGTATTCCCTCATAAGCGAGGGCTGGTTTCAAAAAGCAACAATTACTCACATAGATAACTCTCGATCTAAAATTATCTTATCTTATCTTATCTTATCTTATCTTATTACCTTATCTTACCTTATTGTATCACTGATCTGATCTGGTCTGATCTGATCTTATCTTATCTGATCTTATTTTATCTTAGCCTATTTATCGTATCATATATTATTTAATCTTATTTGTCTTATATTATCTTATATTATCTTTATTTCATTGTATCTGTCTTTCTCTCTCTGTTCTCTTTGTCTCTGTCTGTTTGTCTGTCTGTCTATATCTCTGTGTCTCTCTCCCTCTTTGTCTGTCGGTCTGTCTGTCTCTCCCCCCTCCCCCGGCACACACACACACACACACACACACACACACACACACACCACACACGCACACACACACACACAAACGCACACACACATTCGAACTCACACACACACACACACAAACACACACACATTCACACACGCACACGCACACACACACACACACACACACACACACACACACACACACACACACAATCACACACACACTATCACTAACCCTTTCTCCACCGTTTGGTACGACCAATTTATGTACGTCCGCAGCGATCAAAGCAGTCACGAACATACTGGCCAGCCGTTGCAAGCAGTCAACTGACAGTTATGGAATAACCAATAACTACTTATGATCACAATCTTCAAAGGGTTAGTTTCACAAGGACCCAACCCGACCCGTTAGACTGCCGGAGGGAAAAATGGGTAGGGAGATAATATAATTGATACAGTCAACCGTGTGGGTAATATCAAAGGTCACATCAAGGTCAGGGGAGAGTTAAGGGAAAGCTGACCTTGGATCAAAAGGTCAAACGTGTTTGTGTGTGTGTGTGTGTGTGTGTGTGTGTGTGTGTGTGTTTGTGTGTCACTGTGTGTGTATTTCACTACCTTGAAGTTCTTCAACCGCTTCCTTTTCTCCCCACTCTTTCGCTAATCTGAAGCGTATCGATTTTGTCAAATTGTTAGTGAGTGAGTGCGAATTACAATTCCTGATTTTGGGATATCTCAATGTGATTGTACTTCTTTTATTGTAACACAGGTATATAAAATAAAAATTATATTGTAATGTTCTGATCGGTGTGTGTGTGTGTGTGGGGGGGGGGGGGGCACGGGGGCGGGTAAGGGGTTGAGGTGTGTTAGTTGGGACACACATCTGGACATCAGGGGGCACAATCCAGGCTAGTCAAAGATAGATTCGGGTTCTATGGTGTGCACTTCTTCGTTCAAACGTCAGTTCAGTACTCTTCAGCTTTAAGCAGCATACAGATCAAAAGTTGCGACTTGCTTAATTTGAAGCATATAATCACACAATACATGTGTTTGAAGTGTTCCCAGCTGCCACCGAGGATGTTTTATTAAGATTAATTAACAGGCACAGTTCTTCCCGTCTAAACAATGCGAATGCCCATTTCAACTGGTCACTTGTGTCAATCAGCAAAATTAATTTAAAAGAAAATCCCACTGTTCACTTGATGCAGCCAGGCGGTTGATTTTCGTATGTGTTTAAGTGGAGGGATAGTCTTCTCCCATGTAGAAACTTCCACAGATGTGAGTTTTAGCAGAACGAATACACACAACCACGCACTCACACAAACATACAAACAAACAAACAGACATGCAGACAGACAGACAGACAGACTCACACATACTCTCCCACAGTCCACACACACACACACACACACACACACACACACACACACACACACACACACACACACACACTACACACACACACACACGCACACATACACACACACACATACATATTATTATTATTATGAAGAGCTTATATAGCGCGAACCACAATTAACTGTGCTCTCCGCGCTTTACATATTAATTTCTGCCGTTTGAAATGGAATTTTTTACAGACAGACAGACAAACAGACATTTTCTACACACAATATATAACGCATTCACATCGACCAGCAAACCTCAAGCCTGTTAGGCGAGCCTTCACCTTTCACGGCCTATTATTCCAAGTCAAACGGGTATTTGGTGGACATTTTTATCTATGCCTATACAATTTTGCCAGGAAAGACCCTTTTGTCAATCGTGGGATCTTTAACGTGCACACCCCAATGTAGTGTACACGAAGGGACCTCGGTTTTTCGTCTCATCCGAAAGACTAGCACTTGAACCCACCACCTAGGTTAGGAAAGGGGGGAGAAAATTGCGGCCTGACCCAGGGTCGAACACGCAACCTCTCGCTTCCGAGCGCAAGTGCGTTACCACTCGTTACCACATACACACACACACACACACACACACACACACACACACACACACACACACACACACACACATACACACACACACACACACACACACACACACACACACACACACACACACACACACACACACATCCCACGTGCCCCTGGATTACCTTGTCCTGGCGTCAGAAGCGCAGATGATGAATGTTTAATACAGTGTAGGTGTGGGTAGGCGCAGGGCAGTGATTAACAGAGTGTGTACGGTATACAACATGCGCTGAGGGATTTTGATACTATTGTGCAAGTGAAGGTGACTTTAAAAAATGTGTATGTCTACAAAAGTTTTCCGATTAAATCGCACACACACACACACACTCACACACTCACACACACACACACACACACACAAACACACACACACAACCACATATACACACACACACACCCACACACACACATACACACACAAACACATACACACCCACCCACACACACACACACACACACACACACACACACGCACACACATATCCCACGTGCCCCTGGATTACCTTGTCCTTGTGCCAAAACTGAACGCAGATGATGAATGTTTAATACAGTGTAGGTGTGGGAAGGTAATTCACAGAGTGTGACAGGTATACACTATGCGCTGAGGGATTTTCCTGGCTTTACTCTTGCTCTCCAATGCAAACTTTAGTTTAGTTGATGAATTGCAGTTTTCTGAATTGTTCTCATTCGTAGTTGGCTTCATTCTGCTTCTTTCCTTTTCGCTTTATATGTTGCGTCATACTGATTTAACGGTGGGCTTTGTATGTTGTGTTTGAGCTTAACACGACATGTTCAATGGTGGTTAAAAGCTAAGTCTAACACGCAGGCTGTATGTGTTTCTGTAGATATTTAACTCAGCCTTTTTAATTGATGTTACTCAGTACTACTACTCATTGTAGGGTTGACGGAATATCATTTGTAATCTAAAGACAAGAACATTTTGATACTATTGTGCTAGTTAAGATGAATCTAATTTTTGTCAGTCGGGTCAACTTACGGATACGCTATACCGACTACTGTGGGTATTGTCAACCACGACCCTACCCGTCAGCGGGCACCCGGCTACTCGTTTGGGGCACGCTTCAAAGGTAAGCAGTGCATATAGTCTGCACCAAGTAAATATACAGTTTAGAAAAAGAGAAGTACCAAACGAATAGTATGCACAACATGTATATAAAATAATTGGAAGCACTAGCTGCATGAATAGTATAGAAATCCCCGTGCAGCTTACAATCACAAAATAATCATCATAATCCAACTCAAACAAAGCGAAACTTGCTTATTCGGAGCAATGGCCGTCATGTTTCTCCACAGCCACGTGTTCCGCCATTGACAAAAACAATCGAACGGATTCGGACGAAGGGTATCGGCATGTACAGTTGACGGGCGCAGTGGCCAAGTGGATAAGACATGGGCCTCCTATATGGAAGGTCGCGGGTTCGAATCCCGGCCGCGCCTGGTGGGTTACGGATGGAGATTTTTCTGGTCTCCCTGGTCAACTTATGGGCCGACCTGCTAGTGCCTTATCTCCCTTCGTGTGTACACGCAAGTACAACTTGAGACCAACTGAGCACGGAAAAGATCCTGTAATCTATGTCAGAGTTCGGTGGGTTATAGATACACTAAAATACCCAGCATGCTTCCCCCGAAAGCGGCGTATGGCTGCCTGAATGGCGGGGTAAAAACGGCCATACACGTAAACTCACTCGTGGAAACTACATGAGTGAACGAGGGAGAAGAAGAAGAAGAAGAAGAAGAAGATATTTACAGCTTTACTCAATGCGTATACGTTTTCCACGAAGTGTATCATGTACCGAGCTAAATTCGGTGGTGAGCGGTCAATTTCGGGCATTACGTTCTCTCTTTCTGTCCGTCTCTGTCTCTCTGTCTGTCTTTCTGTCAAAGAAGAAGAAGAAGAAGAACATTATCAAGAAGAACAAGAACAACGAGAACAAGAACAGGAAGAAGAAACAAACGATAAGAAAAATAGACAGCGGTCTGGAAATGATAATCTGTCAGTTTATATGTCATCGAGAGACCTACAAATTGAAAAAAACATAACATAAAATAAAATAAAATAAAATAAAGTGGACACATTTAAAACCGTTGTAGTTGTGTGTAGAAGGGCAGGAAAGACTGGCCGATTTCAAAATGTGTTGCGTCTCAATAACGGTACCGTGACATTGACTCGCACTCACTTGCTTGCACTCCTTGTCTAACGCTAACCATTGCCCTAATACTAATCTATATCGTCTGTCTTAATCAACCCCATCTTAATTAAAAGGCACATTCCTTTCCCGTGTTCGGCCAACCGTCTCAGATCACACACACACACACACACACACACACACACACACACACACACACACACACACACACACACATACACACACACACCACCCCTCCACTTGGTCACATACCTATAGTGAACAGCCTTGGTGCTATCAGTGCACAGCCTTGTGAATTTGCTCATGAATTAATTTTGTGAAAGCCACAAGTGGCATTTTAAGAAAGTATTTCATTAAAAAAAATGTCAAGCTCACCCGAGTGAGTAGACAGGGTGTTGATTTCTGGTATGAGTCCAAGTGGATGGATGTTCATATCCATTGTAAACGCCTGGCGGGATCTGAGACGGCGGGCCGAACTGTTGACACGAGACAGTCTGTGCTTTTAAAGAAGGAATATTGTATTGGCTATTGGACACTTGATAACATCTTTTAACTAATTTTTCGGTAACGATGTGGTTAATCTAACAAAGAAAAGGAGGCGTTTTCCTTTGGATCATGTCATATGTTCTGGCTACGTACTCTTTGGACACTTTTTTTCATTTCCTTGTTATACTTTTGCTAAGAAATTCGGGTCGCTTCCTTCCAGTCGAAAACTAGCAGTACATAACAATCCGGGTGTGTACGTTCTGAGGTGTTATCACCTGCGTTTGTGGCAGAATGACCGAGGTCTTTTACGTGTTACAGCGGTTACACCAGACACTAACATTACTTTAACTTGTACTTTGCCCGCTACAGCAGAACCTGCCCTGGCGGCCGGCCACCTCTTGATAACGACCCCCTGCCCGGTTTTACGACCATCCCAAAGCAACCTCGACGAGGTTCTTTCCTACAGTCATAATTCACCTTTCCGTGACGAACACTTGTCTGTAAGGACCCATTTAAATCGTCGTTATAGACATGTACAGGTTCGATGAACCAACTGCACACTGACCATGTACTACAGAGGGCCCCAAAGGGCGGGTATCATCACGATCACGGGAAGGGAAATTTTAGCTTTCACGATCACAGTTACCTTGATTTTGTTTTCACGATCACAAACACCTTGACGAATAGAGGATCATAGAGTGATACAGCTGTGAAAAATGTACGTTGAAAATAAAATGCTTTGCAATAATGCCCATCACGATCACGAAAACAAATGACGATCACGATCACGAGACTTGATTTTTTTGTCATCACAGATCACGGGCAAAGTCCCATCACGATCACAGAAATGGAAATTTCGGCAATCACGGTCACAGAAAGGTCAAAAAACGCCAATCACGATCACGATTTTAAACCCTTTGGGGCCCTCTACTACAATCGAACCTGTCTGTAATGGCTCGATCCCTAGGGACCAACTAGAACTGGTCCGTCAAGAGAGGGGGTCGTTATGGAAAGGAGAATTATATCTATATGAAAGAAGCTCGTCGGGTTTTCTTTGCGACGGTCGTAATGAGGAGGGGGTCGTTATCAAGAGGTGGCCGCCGGGTGGGTCGTTATCAAGAGGTGGCCGTCGGGGTCGTTATCAAGAGGTGACCGCCGGGTGGGTCGTTATCAAGAGGTGCCCGCCGGGGTCGTTATCAAGAGGTGGCCGCCGGGTGGGCCGTTATCAAGAGGTGGCTCTACTTCAAATGTCATTGCAAAGTGACTGTGTTCGTGTTGTGTGTGTTTTGCAGAAAAGTCCCAGTCGTTCCCCGGCCCCCAGTACAGCGTGAATGGGGGTCAAACCCCCCGGGGGACTGGCTACAGCCCGAGCTACTCCATCACCGGAAGACCTCGTCGCTCTGTATGGGGTAGGTATTGATGAGTGTTTTCCTTCTCATTTGAGACACATTGCATGAGTTGTATATATCGTGTTGTGTTTTCAATTGAACTTGTAATAAGCGCTTCGAGCTGTGAAGAAGCGCTATATAAATGTTCCATTATCCCAGCGAAGCTGGTGGTATCACACGAACGCATTTTCATACCGATAATACATGATAAATAGAGAATACTACATGGCTTGCTGTGTCGTACCAGATTTACACGAGTTGTTTTTTTAAATATTGAACTGCGAGCGAAAGCGAGCTGTTCACTATTTGAAAAAGCAACGAGTGTAAATCTGGTACGACACAGCAAGCCATGTAGTATTCTGTTTATCCTACACACTGTACTTACGTGTATTTTACTGAAAATGTCCTGCAGTCGAGGCAGCTAAATTGAAGACGCTTGTTTTGGAACCTCGATCTCTTCTAAAGCCTCATGCAATCTATTACGTCAAAGCAAAGAAACGTCACTCTGAAAGTGTGGCGTGACGTGTTAGTTCTAAAAATTCATCGAGGGTAATTAGCGAGCGCAATTTTTTTTTCTATAATGACGTTTGTCTCGGTGACTTTGGCATCATAAGCAGTGGAAAAACAGGTCCCTGCCAGACTTGCTTGACATGACCTCATTTACATGATATACACACGTGTGATTTGAACGATTATTATCTCACGGGTGTCTCTCTCACGTATGTAGGATAAAGAAGGATTCTTTGTGCCCGGCTACGTGCTATAGTTGGAGATGGAAGTTCACCAAAAGTTGGGACCATACTAACAAAAATACGGTGGGTGCAATAGTCGCCCCCATTTTTTCAGCAAACGCCACCCAAGGCCGCTTTGGACGGGTAGAAATTCTGTACTTTCCAAGTCTATTTGTGTGTGGTTGTTCAAGACTATGGATAAAGCTCGCGTGAGAAGATTGGCGTCACGGTCAAAAGTCTTTGACGTCAATTAATGCATCATGACGTCATGCCTCCCTGTAGTCTTTTTCTCTCGCGCGGTGTGTGTGTGTGTGTGTGTGTGTGTTCATTTTGTGCACGTGTTAGTGTTAGTGTGTGTGTGTGCGCGCGTGCATGAGTCTGTACTCGTGTGTGTGTGTGTGTGTGTGTGTGTGTGTGTGTGTGTGTGTGTGTGTGTGTGTGTGTGTGTAAGAAAGACTGAGAGAGACTGAGGGAGAAAGAGTGTGTGTGTGTGTGAATGTGTGTGTGCATGAGTTTGTGTGTATGTTTGTGTGTGTATGAGTGTGTATATGTGTCTGTTTGTAAAGGTGTGTGTGTCCGTCTGTCTATGTGCGTATTTGTTTGTTTGTTTGCTTAACGCCCAGCCGACCACGAAGGGCCATAATTATCAGGTCGGTGCTGCTTTGAGACTATAACGTGCGCCACACACAAGGCAGAAGTCACAGCACAGGTTTCATGTCTCACCCAGTCACATTATTCTGACACCGGACCAACCAGTCCTAGCATGCACTAACCCCATAATGCCAGACGCCAGGCGGAGCAGCCACTAGATTGCCAATTTTAAAGTCTTAGGTATGACCCGGCCTGGGTTCTTACGGGGCGGACGCCTTACCACAAGGCCAACCGTGTATGTGCGTATAAGTGTGTGTTTTGTGTGTATGAGATTTGTGTGAGTCAATGTGTGTGTGTATGTGTGTGTGTGTGTGTGTGTGTGAGTGTCTGTTTGTATAAGAGAGAGAGAGAGAAAGAGAGAGAGTGGGTGGGTGGGAGTGTGTTTGTGCGTGTGCGTAAGTGTATGTGTGTGTGTATGTGTGTTTGTTTGTAAAGGTGTGTATGTCCGTCTGTCTATATGTGCGTATGGGTGTGTGTGTGAGAGAGTGAGTGAGTGAGTGAGTGTGCATTTTTGTACGTGTGTAACTTGAGGTATGTGTGTGTGTGTGTGTGTGTGTGTGTGTGTTCGTGTGTGTGTTTGAGAGAGAGAGAGAGAGAGAGAGGTTTGTCTTTCGTTGGGGTATGCAGTGCCTTGGCGTTGCACATCTACTTAATTATTATTAACATTATTATTTAAGTTATTGAGACATCCCAGTGCACTAAGGGATTTATAGACTGAGCAAATCGAGAAAATTCATTATTGAACGAAGCGCATAGCGCTGAGTTCAATAATTATTTTCGAGATTTGCTCTATAAATCCCTTAGTGCACTGGGATTGTTTCAATAACGATATTGTCAGTACCGCCAGAGAAAAAAGAAGATTCAAAACGCACATTTTGCAACGCGCATTTGGATAGGCGTAACTGTGTGGTCAGGTTTGTGTCACTGGATCTACTTTTGTGTGGGCTGTCTCAAGTGTGTCGTGCTTTCGTCACACGCAAACTCTTGTTTTAATTTCTGTTGGTAAATTCCAGTGTAGCGTTAAGCTAAAAAGTGATGATCTTTCATAGAGACCTCATTTAAACTCGGAGAAAGGACTGTGCTCATAGTTATTTGCGATTCGAAACCTTCATCGAGCTTCGACAGATTGACTGTGCAGAGTTTTGCCCCTTGCCACGGTCGACGGAAAGTACATTTTCAAAATAAATGTGGCATGTTTCTCGTGTGGTATCTTCACTCATCGGGGAGTCTGGTACTAAATATGAACGGTAAGAATGCTCTGAACCCTACACGTATTATATCCCCATCGTTTTTTCGTTCACATTTGCCCAACAAGTTAATTTGCTGAGCGGGGTTAATGTCGTCTGCTACTGCTAGGCTACCTGGGCAATCGAACTACTGCAGTCTGCACTGACTGACTGAGTCTGCACGCATGACGCAGGCTGGTAATAAGTCTTATTTATGGTAAGAACGTTCTGAACCTTACACGTTTTCGATTACGATTGTTCTTGCCTTGAAATAATAATTCGGAAACCATTCATTTACTGAACTGATGTAGTCGTATTTCTGTGTAGTCTGCTACAGAGTCGATCGAGTCAGTCTTCCAAACTCAAACTGGTCTAGCTGGTACGTTATCGGAATAACACTTGTGTTTTCTGTTAGCCGCTGGGAATTGTATACTAACTCATCATTTGGTAATGTGGATGATAAGCTACATGCCACTAACACGGCATATGAGAAGAATCTATGCAAGTCGGCGAAAATTAGATGAAACACAGCGGCTTCTATTTTTAGATCACTGGCACTGGCACAGGCACATGCAATCTGTCAGAAAAAACCCACTTCTGCTTTAATTGAGAAGCAGGGAATTTATGGTCATTTGGTATTGTGGAGAATATAAGCAACATGTCATTAATTAATTCTGAGGGTGAGAGCACAGTCTCGCTTAGGCAAAGGGCGGAAGAATATGCTCTGTGGAAAAGTTAGCGCACTCCAAGAGTGCGCTAAAACTCGCCATTAGCCAATCAACTGGTTCACATCAGTCATGTGACACCAGTACTTACTGACAATTATTATTATTATTATTATTATTGCCTGGCGAAATATGTGAATTCTTACAATACGTTGCATGGCTGGACCTATCAGTAGTGTATGCGCGGGAGGGACTTCCAAAATGAAGAAGGGGCACGGGGACAGGCCAAGTTCCCCCAGTGGCTGTTCAAATTTAGCATTTGGAAGAGGTAATTTTGTGTCTCCCCTTGAGAAAAAAGTCACATTTGCCGGGATATAAGAGGGGGGGTGGGAGGGGGGGAGGGGGGGGTGTGGGTGTGGGCTTCCAGGACCCAGGACCCCCCCTGCCCCCGTGCATCCAACACTACGCTGCTTTTAAGTCACGTTAGAAAATATATACTCAGCGGCAACAGAATTCGCTCAATTTGAAATTGTGTGTCACAGACCAAAGGCAATGGATTTTAACTTAGAATGCAGTTTAAAAAAAAGCCATTTTGCTGCGGACTGCACGTGAGTTTGTAGTAATCTGAGCATTGGAGTGTGCCTCAGACGGACAGAGGCCTTTTTAATAAAAAAAAGATGATTAGACGAGGACTGACGGAAGGAAAAACTCACAAGGAAAAACACAAGCTTTGTCCGCTTCGTGTTTCTGGATGACTTTGTAGGAAAATACATTTAAACTAAATTTGTAATTCGCACAAAGTCATGTTCCTTTCAATGAAAAGCTAGAGTTTCCTCACTTGCTGTTTGTGTAACTATTCAGTCAGCAGGAAATACAGAGTAGAAAAACAAATTGTTTTGAGGAAAATAACTCAACCCTAAACTTTGCAAAACAAATGTATAGTTGTGACGGAACTACACAAATCTATGCCGGATGTTCAACTCAAAGGCCAACTACACACATCGGTATTTTCGAAAATATATTTTTTAGCTGACGAAAAATACTTGAAGTCACTTACCTATAGTGAATCCATTATTGTGATATCAGCGATGCCACTTGGTACAAGGGAGGCTACTGCTTTATAAAAGATAATTCGGTTGTAGTTGAATTATTTCCCTTAGACAATATAACGCTTTTGCTGCTGCTACGCACTTACAATTAAGACTTTTTCATATTATTGACCCCCCCCCTACACACACACACACACACACACACACACAGGCACGCACGCTAGAGCACGAACACGCGCGCACACACAACACACACACACACACACACACACACACACACACACACACACACTGCACTCTCACACACACACTCACATACACACACACACACACACACACACAAATAGGCAGTCACCTCAATACAAGAGATGGGAGAGGGAGCGCAACTCTATTGCTGACCCCTGCTAGGCCTTGCCCAAACGCAAATGCCTGGTATAATAATAATAATAATAATAATAATAATAATAATAAATGAGCATTTATATAGCTCAACATCATAACTTTACAATTATGCTCTTTGCGCTTGACACATTTAAAATCAAAACATGTAAGGACAGACAATAACATATGTATTCTTGTTGTTCTTGTTCTTGTGCACAACGGTGTAATATCACCCCTATTTCATTGACCTTCCTCTCCTCTGTTCTAAACAACAGACAGCATGATGTCGGGCGGGAGGTCGGCCCCAGCGCCCAACTGCTATCACATCTCGGACAACAGCTCGGCCTGGGAGCACAAGGCGCCTGTCTACAGCATCGGGGCTCCCTTCCACTCAGACAAGCGGCGCTCGGGACCCGCCCCCAACTCATACCAGCTCCCCCCGACCATGGGCTCTCGCCTGCCCAACATCAGGGCTGCCCCAGCTTCGACCCTTCGTGGCAAGGGTTCCAGCAACAAGGGGTTCGCCTACGACAACGCCCGCACGCCTGGGCCTGCAGCCTACAGCGCCGTGGATCAAGCTTTCACCATGAAGCGGTCGCCTGGCTTCAGCATGAAGGGCAGGACCAAGCTGCCTGCCATCAAGGACGCCAGTCCCGGGCCCGGCTACTACGACCCTGGCAGCATGGAGAACGTCACCAAGACCAGCCCACGGTTCTCCATCGGCGTGCGTCATCATGACAGCATCAGACCGCTCTTCACCCTGGCTGACGTCAGTGATTGAGTTGTTTTCGAGCGGGACTTGTATGGGGTAAAAACGGTCATACACGTAAAAAACCCACTTGTACAAAAACATAAGTGGACGTGGGAGTTTCAGCCCATGAACGAAGAAGAAGAAAAGAACAGTGACTGAGGACCGACGTCATTGAGGGAGTTGGATTTTGGGTTGACGTCATTACTTTTCGGGCTGGTTTCATGAAGTTTTTAGATGACGTCAGACAATGTGTAAGGATGTGCCCTGACGTAAGTCCCTTATTAGTAGGTGACTAACTTAGGGTTAGGGCTGACTTAATTACGGTTATGAAGACTAACGCCATTGGTTGTTATGTTTAGGTAACTTAGTTTGGTTTTGAGATGACAAAGTTTAGGTTTAAGCACACGTCATGCAGTTTTAGATTGACGTCAGACAGTGGCCGGCCAGCTTTTGCTGTGCCGTCAGCAGGTTTCAGATAGGTGTCTTACTTGGGTTTAGGCTGACTTAGTTAAGGTGTAGACTAACGTCATAAGTGATTTTTTTTTCGATCGGGACTGACAACAGCGGCTGAGTTATAGTTTTGTTTGACGTCAGCTAATGTTTCGGTCTTACGTCAGTGTATAACTGAGGTTTTGAGCTGACGTTAGTGGCTGAACTAGATTCAATGATAACGTGAGTGTGTTCGCTCGAGGTTTCTATCAGTGACTGAGTTAGTTATTTTTCATTTTTACGTCATCAATTGAAACAGACGTCAAGGAACGAATTAGATTTTGCTTTTGCCTCAGCGATCTTGCTGAGTTTTGTGCTGACGTCAGTAAGCCTCTTGCTGACATCAGTGATTGAATAAGATTGCAAAGTCTGTGATCTGACTTCAACTCTTGTGTTTAAGAAAGCTCACAACAAATGAACGAGAAAATTGAGGATTTGATAACAGCAGTGTATATCTACTGTCCAGTTTCACGGGACTTTGTCGGTATTTCGCCAGTGACAATATTAAATGCATGTTTTCATATGAAGCATACAAAAGTAAGTCATCCTCTACCACGTACACATTAACGACTCCTTTTTGAAGGCTGAATTCCCGTTAAAACTTGTCTTAAGGCTGTTGATCTGAAGTTGCTTGTTTTATGTGTATCCATGTTTGTTTGCGTGTTTGTCTGTTTAAAATCATCGTTTGTATTGAACAGTATCAGAAACGCACGCCTCAGCTACGCAATCTTATACCAGTGTAAATCTTCTGATGGCCTTTTTTTTCTTCTCAATAAGTGGTTTATTGTTTTGTTTAAAAAAAACATTGGCTTGAAAATGTTCTTCTTTTTCTGAAGGTGCCATTCTCTTTTAATCCCTTCTGTATTAAAGATTACCTTTTCGTTCTTTGACGGTGTTGTTATCTAAATTACTGATTATTGTTGATCGTTTCTGGAGTCAGTGTGATGCATTATAAAACAAGTCCGTCTTTGTCTGATACGCTGAGGCTGACGACTCTCGCTTCCAAGTTAGGTCATAGTTTTCATGCACGCAGGCACGCACGCACGCCAACAGGCACACGCACACACGTCCGCATACACGCACCTACACGCATGCAAGCACGCACGCACGCACTCTTAGACACACATACACACGCGCGCGCACACACACACACGCACACGCACGCACACACACGCACACACGCACATACACACATACACACACACACAAACACACACACACACACACACACACACATACATACCCGCCATCATACCAGAGACTATAGAGTATACAGAGACGCGTCATCCTTCTTTGCGCTGCGGTGCGAAATTGAGACCGGCCAGCTCAGCGCGGGAAAAGAGCCACTCCCTGCCGCACAAGGAAGTTCGCGTATAGCGGCTGCTGTCGGCTGTGTTTATATCACGTTTATTCCAGCGTCGCGGACGACGCTGGTATCTGCGGTCGGGAAAGACTTTCCACGAATTTGCCACAGGGCGCCGCCATGTTTTCTGTGCTCGACTGCGAGCAGACCACAGGCACATTACACCCAAAATTCTTGTAGGCATACACAGACGCAACATAGCATATACAGACAATAACACCAACAACACTTCAACTGCATATGAAAGGAATAAAAATAAATCCGCAAATCAGTCGCGCACAATACACCAGTTAGAAAAACAAGGAGTACCAAAGCGGCGTGCAGAAACTAAACTGACTCGGAGACTGAGAAGAAACATTTATCACACGATGTGGATAGCAAACATTAAAATAAAACAGATAAGTCAAGCAAAAAATAAACACAAATATCGAAAACACAATAAACAAAGGTAAAGAAAACAAAAAGAGATGCTTGCCGACAGTCAGTGTGTGTGTGCGTGGTTTGCCGTGTGCGTCAGCGGGGTGTGTGTGTGTGTGTGCGTGCGCGTGCATGCGTGCGTAGGCTACGTTCTTGCGTGTGTGCGTTCGAATGAGAAAGAAGAGAGAGAGAGGATTGAACAATGAGGTCACGTTCTCTGTCACATGAATACATATACACACACTGAAGGCTACTTCGGACACGAACACTTGCCAACAACTGTGGTTGGACATGCTTTTGAAATGTAATATTTTTTCGACATGATTTCTGGACATACGAATCCCGCTGTGTTGCCTACTGATGTTGCGAATGATGAAGGTTTTGAGTTGACTGACCTTGAGGAGGGATTGCATCAGGCGTTTATCGTCTCAAATTATATCCTTGCTACTTTTCAGGAGTCAACTATTGCCATTCATGGTAACTTGGATAGTCAATGTTTTTATTTGTTTGATTCCCATCAAAGAAACAGAAATGGTAACCATTCTTCAAATGGCGCTGCAGTTTTGATGTCATCAAGTTAATTCCTTTGCAGAATTGATTGATTTTCCCAAAAGCCATTATCAATGTGTTTATCAATTAACACCTGTTCATTTCTGTCCAACTGCAATGCAAACTCAATGTGGAGGAAACAAGGATTCATTACAAACAAGTCATCCCTGTACATCAACAGATTTATGTACCTCAATCAATACTGCTAGTATGAGTGACAGGAATCTAAAAGAAAAAACAACCAAACGCAAATGTACTACTACTTCTACGACTCGTTTGAATGTAAAACAGAAATGTAACACTATCTGTGACAATGACGGTTCTACGACTCGTTTGAAGGACAGTATAGATCGAACCTTAACCCACAACTACGACAATTTGTGTCAGACTTTTTTGAACAGGAAAATATGCCTCTGTTCAACAGTAACCAAAACATGGAAGATGTTTTTGAAACTTTACAGAAATGTAACACTAGCCTATCTGTGACAATGTTGCTTTTGAATTGAACCCATTTGTTGAACAGGAGAGAATGTTCCTGTTCAACAGTGCCCAAAACACTGAATCTGACGTTTTTGAATCTTTTCTGTCATCTAACTGAATCTGACGTTTTTGAATCTTTTCTGTCATCTAACCCAATTGCTCATGACTTCATCGATCTTGAACATGCCTACTTTTCAAAGAAAGACAGACAAAAGCGAAATCTGCATGTTAGCCATCTGCCTGAAATGGTCAATGCACTTTTGTAAAATTGTCACAGCTCTTATGCACTTTTGTGAAATGGTCAGTGCTGTTGTGCACTTATGCAAAACTTGGTGCTGTGCTGTTAACATTTGAACAAAATGCATTTTGTTCAAATGTTTAGTGCAACTTGCTACTATATAATCGCTGTATGCGCTTTGTGGTAATAATGCACTGTTGTGAAAAGTTTGCGCTAAATGTTGGCACTATGCATCATTGTTGGAGCACCCTCCTGTAGATGCACCATGCTGAAAAATGTACTTATGAATCAAGCATTGACTGAAATAAACAATTTATATATCCAGCACAACATGCAATTCATTAACTTTTGACCCTAACCTTTAACACTTCCCAAAATAAATCTTTGGTGGACATTGCATCGACGCTGTTCATTTTGAATGAACATTTTTCTTGTATTAACATACTGTCTGTTCTGTCCGGCGGCTGACAGTGCTGCAAAAAGTAACTGGATGAAAAAATATGTTTGTTTGTGAACATCCTTTTTAAATGACCATAAAAACACCGCAGAAAATGGTATAGATTAAAATTAAATCAAATTTTCTTAGTCTTCTTAGGCAATATTCGCTGCATCGCTGTAGTTATGCAAACATGATTCAAGACATTCAAGTCAGTCTCTTTTCACGAACTAACCGTCGTTATTTTTGTGTGTTTTAATCAAATACAAATACATACTGAATACATGGTCAGTAAAGCCTGAGAAAATATGTCAGGAATAAATCGTTTAACGAAATAGTTCCCGGTTAAATAGGTAACTAAGGCATTTAGTCAATTTGGTGTCGTCCCAGCACCTCGAAACTGAAATGTGTTGTCAATTACACGGAGCTAAGAAGTTATCATGTAAGGAAAACTGTAAAATACAGCAACTTAAACCAGATTCTTGTGACCAAGCTGACTTTAAAGAATCTTGATCGATCGATGATTTTCTTATTTCTTTTCAGTTGCTTCTTTCTTATTCAGAAAGCTCTCTCTCTCTCTCTCTCTCTCTCTCTCTCTGTGTGTCTCTCTCTCTCTCTCTCTCTCTCTCTCTCTCTCTCTCTCTCTCTCTCTCTCTCTCTCTCTCCCCCCCTTATTACGGCAAGATTCCGAGGTGGAATAACAGAACTACGTTAATCGATATAAGAGATACGATGCGGATAATGATGTTGTTATGCCCATTGTGCAGGGAAAGTAAGGAAGATGAGTTTTATTTTGTGCTTTGTTGCCCCGCACTTCGTGATTTGCGATGCCAGTTTATTCCTGCTAAGTTTTATAGAAACCCAAGTTTACACAAGTTTTCTATGCTTATGGTGCCTGTGAATGAAGGTATTGTTCGAAAGTTGTCAGCTTATGTGTACAAAGCATTTCGGCTACGTAGTGTTGTTATGTCTTAGTTCATGCAAGCCTACGGTATATTTTATTATGTAATGTAATGTAATGTCTTAGTTCGTGTATGACTTATTTCATTTGATTTGTGTGCAAATGTCATTATGTCATTGTATGTCCCCCCCCCCCCCCCCCCCCCCCCCCCGTCATAAGGGGCTATGGCCTAAATGAGTAAACAATCCAATCCAATCCTCTCTCTCTCTCTCTCTCTCTCTCTCTCTCTCTTTTTCTGTCTACCCTCTTTGACCTTTACTCATTCAAAATGGTGTACAAGAACAACAACAATAGCCATCATCATCATCATCATCATAATCATCAAAACGTTTACAATCAAAATATTAATCATGATACTATAACGTTCGAAGCTGCAACCTGTTATCCGTTGTAGATCTACTCTATAACCCCGCGACGGCCGTGTCAATCAAACGAGATTGTTATGTCGTACCCTAATCGATCACTGACCGTATTTGCCACTATCAGTTCCAGACTTGGCATGCCGAAATGAGATAAACTAGAGGAGAAATAAATCGTATACATGTGAAACTAGTACCAACATGCACAGCTTGGACTGGTTTGAGTGTGTGTTTTCACTGTTCCAGTAGAATAGACTCGGATCTACACGCAGTTCGACGCTACAACTTTTACTGATTTTCCAACATTTAACGAGAGAAAAATCCTCACCTGCTCTCTTCCTTGGGAAATTTGAACATTCTGAAGCCTTTGGCATGTGCGTTTGAGCAATTGATGGCCGAACACTGCGTTTTCGCGTTGGCGCTGCCATGCTTGTGCAGCACGATATCACTACTGCTGTGAAAAGAGAAAGTAGATTGTTCCATGTTTCCGCGTGGTGGCGCCACTGGGCTTCCGGTCTCACTTTTCAGCACCGTATGGAGCGTCTCTGTATACTCTATAGTCTCTGATCATACACATACACACGTATGCTTCTTTAGTGTCCTGTTTAGAAAGTGTATGATGATGATGGCACTTTATTTTGCAACGATAGAGATTTAAGGCTACGCATTTTCTTACACCCTGTCCTTAAATAAATACGTGAACACGTGTATACGATGAAGCAACCCTTTATTGGGTGCATGGTTTTCATTCCTTCCTCTGTGCCATCTTTTAAGTTTGACTTCTTCGTGTAATTTTGACTTGTGTATGTGTATTATTTTGCATCGCTGGTTTTTGAGAAAAAAAAAGCACACAATTGTATATCGTGTTTTTTCATTCACACAGCTTGTAATTCTTCGTTCATTATGGTTGTTTTTTGTCCAAAACCGTCATTTACAAGACAAAGGCCGGTTCCTAGGGGAGGTCGGGGGCATGCACCCCCGGAAAAATTGGATAAAAATAAGGAAAATAGAGAGCAATCTTGTGCAATCTGAGCCATTATTTCTTCTTATTTTTAAAATGTATTTCTTTATTTTGTTATCTTTATTTTTTCCCTTCATTTTTTTTTTAGGCGGAGGGGGGGAGGGGGGGGGGGTGTCCGGAAACCCCGAAACCCCCCCTCCCCTGAATCCGTCCCTGATTGGCTAAACACAAAATATCATAAGCTTTACTGTTATAGTTCCGTCACTGTGAACTTCTAAGTTTATGCACATTTGACCACATCGGTATTTCTTCACCGCTTAGTGCCGTACTGTACTGTCTTGGTGGTTTTTTGACCATGTGTCAGTGTTGGTGGTCATGTTTTAAATTTCATTAGAATTCATATCATGTGACTTTCATTCATGGGCTGTGTGTTTTCTTAAATTGATTTTCAGCTCTGCGCAATTTTGCTGCTGGTATCTGCAATATAAATGTGACTGGGTTTTTTTTCTCTTCATTTTTGTGTGTGAATCCTTTTGACACCAAATTTTCCAATGAAGAACGAGAAATTGAAGATTTAATTTACAGAGTAGTCTTTTTCGACGATCGATGAAATAGGGTGGGGAGGCTGGAAGGTTGGCGTTTGGGGGGAGATAATGGGTGGGGAATGTGTTTTGATGATTTTGAGGCGGTGTGAGAGCATGTTGAAAGTTTTGCATCGTTTGTTTTAGATGAGCAAGAATACTTTACAGTGAAAAAGGAATAATACAAATATAGATACAATTTTGTTATTATCAGTATTACTGTTAAGAGTATTAATAAATACGATTTCTATTCTCCACACTGGTGTTTTAAGGCGTGTATGTGTGTGTGTGTGTGTGTGTGTGTGTGTGTGTGTGTGTGTGTGTGTGTGTGTGTGTGTATGCGTACGTTTGCGCGTGCAAGTATTCGTGCGCGCATGTAATTATGCATGCGTGTGTGTGTGTGCGCGCATGCGTGAATGTCTTTGTGTGTGTGTGTGTGTGTGTGTGTGTGTGTGTGTGTGTGCATGTATGCCTGTATCCTCATCGGATGCCCAAAGCCGGATTTTCAAGCTCACCATGAGTGACGGAATCCGCCGAAATTTGTTCTGCCAAGAGGACAAACCAACTTTGCAGCATCCAAAAGTAACATCCTGGTGTACTTAGCTGTAGGACTACATGAAATGACATTAACATTCCATTTACATGAGACAATCATCACAACATTGTAAATTATTAGCTTTAACAGTTGCGAAATGGTTTTGTTTAATTATTGGTACGGGCATCTAAAACACCAATCGAGGAAAAAATAAAACTTGAGTCTCTCAACATGTCTGTCCACTCTTCTGTTAAGCTGTTTGCCGCTGTCTGTCGGTCTGTTTGGTTGCTTTTCTGCCTCTGTCTGCCTGCACGTCTGTGTCTGTTTGTGTGCGCCAGTTTCCGTAATGGCCGTTGTGTGTATTGTTCAAGGGGGGTGCGACTTGTTAAACATAAACAAATAAAAACATTAGCCATGAATTTCTAGCATTGTACAATTGGACTTTAACATCCTTGTGAAAATCCATTGTTGAATGACATACCGGATCAAACGTCACTTGACAAATGATTCTTTGAAAATGTACGCTAACGGATTTACATTGTGCGTTTCATTGGTTTATGACTGCTTGGCGTGCCCACGTGGCAGCTTCCTAAGCCAGGATCTGTCCTTATGAAGATGATAGGGTAACTAGCCTAAGAGGACGTAAATCCCTAATAGTGTGTGTATGTGTGTGTATTTGTGTGTATGTGTGTGTGTGTGTGTGTGTGTGTATGTGTGTGTGTGTATATATATGTGTGTGTGTGTATGTGTGTGTGAGTGTGTGTGAGTGTGTGTGTGTGTGTGTGTGGTGTGTGTGTGTATATATGTGTGTGTGTGTGTGTGTTTGTGTGTGTGTGGTGTGTGTGTGTGTGTGTGTGTGAGTATGTGTGTGTTTGTGTGTGTGTGTGTGTGTGAGTGTGTGTGTGTGTGTGTGTGTGTGTGTGTGTGTGTGTGTTTTGCGATGGTGTTCGTCCTCATCCTTCTTTACACAATGCCTGACATTCCCTTAGATATCAGGACATTGGTTTCGCATAACTCTCACTTACTCTTTCACATTCCGTTGCGACGATAACCTAAGGTTCCTGCAATATATCGATCCTGATCCTGACTTGCCGATGCATTTAGGGCTCTTACCTACCTTTGTTTCTCAGATCTTATCAACGCGCTCTATCTTATTTAATTAAAATATGACAAATACAACTATTGGTCACAGACACGTAAGCTGTCGTAGCAAGGACATAGACAAGAAAAGATAACTCGCAAAAACACGGGATCTGTTGAATACCGTTTTAGTGGGGTTGGGTAAATGCTGATACAAACGTTCTGTCACGCTAGATAAAGAAACTGGTCTGTTACAATCATGCTCACTAAGTTGCATAGGCCAGCACTGTTCTCCGCGGAATCATGTTTCGGGCGCCGTGGCGTAGTGGATAAGACATCGGCCACCTAATCGGAAGGTCGTGAGTTCAAATCCCTGCCGCGGCCGTCTAATGGGTTAAAGGTGGAGATTTTTCCGATCTCCTAGGTCAACTTCTGTGCAGACCTGCTAGTGCCTTATCCCCCTTCGTGTGTACACGCAAGCACAAAAACATGTGCGCACGTAAAAGATCCTGTTGTCCACGTCTGAGTTCGGTGGGTTATAGACACAAGCAAGTACCCAGCATACTTTCCCCGAAATCGGCGTATGCTGCCTGAATGGCGGTGTAAAACCGGTCATACACGTAAACATCCACTCGTGCAAAAACATGAGTGAACGTGGGAGTTTCAGCCCATGATTGAAGACAAAGAAGAAGTAGAAGAAGATTTACGATGTTGTAAAACGGTTAACAGCAAGTCATGGTGCTCGCAGTGCTACACGTGATGTGTCAATACACGATTTTCGGAAATAGCTCCGTCGGGTTTGTATTGGTTGTGGAAGAGTGACCTGTTCTTGGAAAACCTCGTACAAACATTCGACGGGCCAGTCACTAGCGAGAAGCGTGTCGGACCCGACGGAGTTTATTTCAGAATTCGTCTATTACAGACACACACACACAAACACACACACACACACACACACACATACACACACACACACACACGAACACACACACACACACACACACACACACACACACACACACACACACACAACCCACCAATCACGCCCTCTGTCACAGTGTTCCCCAAAGTGCTCGTCCCTGCGTCCTGCACACACTAGAAGCAGGAATCACGTACTAGAAATTCATGAAGGGGGTCCCGGGACGCACTAAACCTGTAAAGAGCGGGTCCCGGGACGCATTAAATTGTCGTTGTCGTGCGTCCCGCAGGTAGATCTACTCTTTTCAGACTGTATTCGTCAGCTAACATTACAAAAAAAACAAGTCGCGTAAGGCGAAAATACAACATTTAGTCAAGTAGCTGTCGAACTCACAGAATGAAACTGAACTCAATGCAACGCAGCAAGACCGTATACTCGTAGCATCGTCAGTCCACCGCTCACAGCATAGGCAGTGAAATTGACAAGAAGAGCGAGGTAGTAGTTGCGCTGGGAAGGATAGCACGCTTTTCTGTACCTCTCTTCGTTTTAACTTTCTGAGCGTGTTTTTAATCCAAACATATCATATCTATATGTTTTTGGAATCAGGAACCGACAAGAAATAAGATGAAAGTGTTTTTAAATTGATTTGGAAAATTTAATTTTGATAATAATTTTTATATATTTAATTTTCAGAGCTTGTTTTTAATCCGAATATAACATATTTATATGTTTTTGGAATCAGCAAATGATGGAGAATAAGATAAACGTAAATTTGGATCGTTTTATAAAAAACATATTTTTTTTTACAATTTTCAGATTTTTAATGACCAAAGTCATTAATCAATTTTTAAGCCACCACGCTGAAATGCAATACCGAAGTCCGAATTTCGTCGAACATTACCCGACCAAAATTTCAACCAATTTGGTTGAAAAATGAGGGCGTGACAGTGCCGCCTCAACTTTCACGAAAAGCCGGATATGACGTCATCAAAGACATTTATAAAAAAAAATGAAAAAAACGTTCGGGGATTTCATACCCAGGAACTCTCATGTCAAATTTCATAAAGATCGGTCCAGTAGTTTAGTCTGAATCGCTCTACACACACACACAGACACACGCACATACACCACGACCCTCGTCTCGATTCCCCCCTCTACGTTAAAACATTTAGTCAAAACTTGACTAAATGTAAAAAGACTAGAAGTCAAGTTGAAAGTATGCGTGTGTGTTGCATTTAACAAGGTGTAGTTAAAGTGTCCTCCTCAAATAGTCTAGTGATAATAAACCCACTTCATATCACATTATTATTCCTATGACATTATTCGTCCACAGGGAGTTTGGGGATCCGGGACTCTTTGGACCCTCTAAAACCCCGCTTAGGGGGTCCATTGACCCTTTCAACATTCAAAACGGGGGTCCCGGGACCCTCTAGGACGGGCGTCCGTGGGGAGTCCTACCCTAGGCCCTGCGTCATTACTATTTTTAAGAGCTCGATTTGTGGATTTTACAGTGCGCAAAAGAACAGCTTTTCACATCTATTTCACTTCAACAAGTGGCTCTATCCCATCTCCCCCCTTTCCCCTATCCCATCTCCCTCCTTTCCCCGTCGCGATATAACCTTGAATGGTTGAAAACGACGTTAAACGCCAAATAAATAAAGAAAGAGAGAATCTATTTCACTTCCTTCTTGATCAGCACAACGCACTAGTGTTGGTGACTGTGAAAGAGGCGGCCGTCTTTTTCATTTCTCTCTTCATTCCCACGTCAGAAAACTATTTGGTGAGTTATATTTCTGGTTCATTTTAGTGAACAAAAGCTGGCGAGCAAACTTACGTGCTGTTGTTAGCCTTGTGTTAACCAGACAAGAGATCCATTGAAGGATCTTCAACAGATCTGCAAGATGTCTTTGTTTCTCTGTTTTGTTTTGTTTTGTTTTGTTTTGTTTGTTTGTTTGTTTGTTTGTTTGTTTGTTTGCTTGTTTGTTTGTTTGTGTTGTTGATGTTTGTTTTTATATTTTTTAAAGTTTTTTTTTGTCGTCGTCTTGGTTGTTGTTGTTGTTGTTGTTGTTGTTGTTGTTGTTGTTGTTGTTGTTGTTGTTGTTGTTGATGGATGTTTTGTACGTGCACTTGCTGTTTTTTCAAAGTTAAACTGAAATAATTATAGAAGGATAGTTTTAATGAATTTTTAAAGATTCTCTCTGTCAGCTTCTTGTTTCATTGTTTGTTTATGCTGTATTTTTTTTTTATCTTCAAGATGCGTTTGTGTCTTTGTTTGTTTTGTTTGTAAATGAATTTGCTGGGTTTTGAAAGTTAAAGTAAAATCTGAAATACTATTTTTGGGGATCAGCACAGCAATTTTTGAACGCATTTCAGGGTCCCATCACGAAATGACAGGTTAGTTTTTATCGTTATATGAAACACTTCAAACGGATGCACTTAACATTTCATTGAGCTAGAACGGTTTATTCTTTTGACTGAAGGCCCATTATTCGTTGGTAAGAATTTTTCAAACGCTCATATATAGCATATATTAGCCATGATCGTTTCATATAAAGAAAAAAAAAGAAGAATGGCCGAGCCAATCAAATCAAAGCGGACGTTAAAATGGTACTTTTCATCTGACCGCGATAGAGGAGTAGGCTGGGCAGATTAAATTCGCTGTGTAAAAAAATCCTTTAACATGTTTTTGTGTCTTATTTGTATGTTTTTTGTTTGAATACAACATCCAATTAATTTGTTCAGAAAAAACCACGCAAAGCTGGAAAAAACATTGTTCTAAAAATGATACGTATTACGCTGAGGGGCGTTCAGTTCCGCCGACGATTTGCCCCTTTTACAAATTGATATAAGTGCCTATTAAACTTGTTTTGTTCATTAACTATTATTTCAAGGACAAGATATAGGCCTAACAAATACACATAACATCAATTTCTATCTGTGACACTGGTCCTGAACACAGAAAATTGAAATATTACTGATGTCCCGTTGTTGGACACAACCACTCCAAAGTGTTCAAAGTTTAAGCAAAAAAAAAAACCTGGGCCAACCAAAGATAATCACTGTGAACCACAAACGATAACGATTGTCGTGGTTGTCGCAGAACGAGAGAAAAAGAGAACCTAACTACTGCACAGAGGATAAATGTCCCATCATGATCTGGAAACAGCGTTTCAAGGCACACGGGATAACATTTTTATTTGAGCTGGCAAAATCGTTAATAAAGAAAACACACATATGGGGAGGGATGTCACAGAACAGGTCATTCAGTTCAAGCACTTGCCTTCCCGAGAGATAAGCATCACTGTGCAAAGCACATGCTAAACAATTCAAGCTCTCTCCGTGTACATTTGGAAACGCTGTTTGAGAGATGATTAACAAAATGTACAAAAGCAGATGCATTCTCTCTCAGGGACTGATTAAATTTGCCCAATAAGCATCTCTGACTTAGATGCAACTACAAGCGAACGACAAGAAGAAGAATATGCAACTACTTTTCTTCTTCGAGCTTGACCGACAGATTGGTTTGAGACTCACTGACGCATAAGAACGAGACACAAAAAAAAAAACCACACCAATACAGCTTTAGCTGATTTTGCTCTTCCACAAATGATATCCAAGCCATCTTCGAAACAGGCAGAAACATACGAAAACCGATTGAATGTCTTGGACTAAAATATGATCCTTTGTGAGTTAGAACGCTGTCAAATACAACAAACAGGCTGTATTTCATGACTGGCTGTGTTTATTGAAGCCACTCGCCCGGTCGGCGAGTAATTTTTATTTTAATTTTTTTTAAATTTTTTTTTTTAAAGATTTGGCCATTCCTGTGAAGTAAGTGACAGGGCATTTTCAAACTACCGTCATTTCGCATTTTGTCACTCATTTTTTCAGCAGCGAAAAAACATAGTAAGCATGATACTATTTTGGACATTATTATGTGATTTGCCAGACGGGTGTCTGCAGAACACGAAAAAAGGTATAATGTATTTACAATTTTAACGTTTTTCTCCTTTTCTCCTTTTTTTTTTTTTTTTTTTACACAGGAGGTAACTTTCGATGAAATCTTCCTAGCCTGGAGTGTCTGACGAATTTGACTTTTTCGAAGAAACCAATGAATTCACTTTTACTTAATCTAGACGCACATGGCCCGGTTTGCTCGTAAACACCCTACAAGTATGGTCATTAATTAAAATCAAAGTGAGTGAATGAGCTTCCAAGCGATGCTTCTCTCCGGTGCTGGAAACAAAACTAACACAGAGGTGCCGCCTGGCGGCAAGACGGAAGAGGCGGTCTTTGTAACCAGCAGCACGTATACAAACGCCATCTTGCATCAAGGGAGCTAACCGAACCCAACCCTCAAAAGGAGTGCCCCTTCTTTGCCCCTTTATTCTCGAACGAAATGCAACTTCTGATATTTTGAACCGATCCAAGGAACCTTTTTTTTTTTTTTAAAGAATTTATTCTTTCTATGACAATATTGCCTTTCAATTGAAACGGGTTAACGTGACGGGAAGACAGATCACGTGCAAAGTTTCCTTCCGTCGGAAAGAAGACAATGCTTCATTCAGTGTCCTGCGTATTCTTAAAGTGCGGAGAGCTGCCAAACAGGCACATACCGTTGGTATGAAGACAACGTAAAATACAGTGTCTTTTTTCTCTCCAGAAGATACAAGAAACACTAGTAAAATAACTATTGCAGGGATGGATGTTTGTTTCTGATTTATTTCATAAAGCATTGAGCGACAAAGCGAGGTCGTTGACGACGCTAACCATCCAAGTCTCCTGGGAAGCCTTTCATGCGTTAATATTGAAGTAGGAGGGGGCCCGGTTAGCTCAGTGGGTAAAGCACTGGACTTGTGATCCCAGGGTCGCATGTTCGACTCCGGGCCGGGACGGACACAGGTTAACTTTATGTGCAGACCCAGAGACGGTAGCCATGTACCCTCCTGTGTCACCACAGTGGCACGTAAAAGACCTCGGTCATTCTGCGTGAGGGCGTGAAACTCAAATTATCATATAACCCATATATAGTCCTTAAGAGGCGAAATATTTAGTCTGTAGGACATGAAGCATTCTCTATTTTTAATATGTAGTTTTGTTAACCTAATCGTCCCGGTCGCTAGTTATACGCTTATGGAGGATTCTATTGAACCTGTCCTTTTAATTGGTGGAACAATATGAAATAAGAAAATCAATGAAAAAACATAATATATTAGATATAACAATTAGACCACATTGGAGAAACTAATCTCCAAACCGAGAAGACGAAAATCTTGCTGCAATTCAAAAGGCAATGCACAGCAGTTGTTTCCCTTGTGTGAGTATTGATTTACCATCATAAGATGGTAAAGTATGTACATGATGCGTATAAGGGCAGTCAACCGGTTTTATCAATTGTGTTTTAATGGTTTAAATTAACACTGGGAGAAGAACTATCTTTCTGCCGAATACATTGCGTATGGCGAATATAAAAAAAACAATATCAAAAGGATTTAAATTTGATATTTCTGTCTGCAGAGTCCAGGACAGAAGATGAGGCTTACATCTCTTGTTCTGTTGCTACACTGCTGCACGTCACTGAGCCAAGGCGCTGGTGTGTGTCATCGAGACGGTCCAGGGAATTGTACGTTCGAGATTATAAAAGAGGATAAGATCCAAAGTACTCTTTGTGAATGGAAACATGGTGAAAAGTCGGGTCGTTACAGTTACCGATCAAACTATTTTCGCGGACTCCTTGACCAAGAAATGACTCTTGCGAGCAGGACAATTTGTTCTACAGGAGGAAAGCAGCATTGTATGCGGTTTCGTTACTCATTTGAATACATTAACAACGTCGCTGATTTGAGTGTGAGCGTCCAGTATGAGGGGGCCAACGAAGCAGAATCGCCGATGTGGAGCATGTCTTCAGCTGAAGGGCTTTGGGATTATGCTGAAATCCCTATCAGAACAGTCAGAAACTTTACTGTGGTTATTAAGGCTAAGGTACGCCCAGGGCAAAGTTCGAGTTCAGCCAAGGTGTTTGTAGATGACGTTTCGTACGGGGTTTCCCCCTGCTCTTTAGACACGCAGCCAACGAAAGAAGCACCAACACAAGGTACCACCGAATCAACGCTTCCAACGAGTAATGTTTTTTACACAAACACGTCTACTCCTACAACGTCGAAAGAAACAGAAACAGCAACTGAAGCAACCAAACCCCCACAAGATGAGTCTGAAGTATCACTGAATGCAGCTGGAGTGATCGTTGGTATGGCAGTAGTCATAGTTGTCCTCGTCATCATTTTTATCGTCATTGCTGCGGTGTTCATACACAAACGACGCAAACCTCAAACCGTTTGCCACGAAATGGAACGACAGGGAGATCAGTTTGAGTTAGAAGACGGTGTTTATGAGGTCCCTGACGCACTGAGTGGTGCAGCGTTAGAACCACCGTCAGCAAACCAGGACCCCCGTTTGTTCATACACAAACGACGCGAACCTCAAACCGTTCGCCACAAAATAAAACGACAGGGAGATCGGTTTGAGTTAGAAGACGGTGTTTACGAGGTCCCTGACGCACTGAGTGATGCAGCGTTAGAACCACCGTCAGCAAACTACGACAGCTGTTATTACCCTGGCTCGCAGGGAGAGCAATACACGTACACTGATTTACACCTGTACGCAAATACAGTGATCTAGATGAGCGAACGTGTAGCCAAGACCTGTACGCGAGATATGACGACACCTGTACACGTCATGGAGATTTGGTCTAGATGATGCTCACCTTTCTCTAATGTTCCAAATGCAGTCATCCATTTTCCTAAACGTTGTTTGCCTCCCAGCAAGACGGGTAGATCTTGGCAAAGGCGTGACGTCAAAACTAGATTTGATGACGTTACCCGTACACGTTCCCGTACATCTTGATATGTCTAATTAGCTACCAAGCTACGCCGGAAAGAGAACTGCATGAAACGCCAACACAGGGAGAGCAATGGACGTTCACTGGTTTACACCTGTACGCAAATAGCTGCCAAGCTACGCCAGAAAGAGAACTATATGAACCACTAGCTTCGGTGCAATGCTCCGGGGAGTGAATTAACGCTTGTAACTAGCCCCCCATTGTTTACATTTAGTCAAGTTTTGACTAAAATGTTTAAACATAGACTGGAAATCGAGACGAGGGTGGTGGTGTATGTATGTATGTATGTATGAACGTACGTAGGTACGTGTGTGTGTGTGTGTGTGTGTGTGTGTGGTGTGTGTGTGTGTGTGTGTGTGTGCGTGTGTATGTGTGTGTGTATGTGTATGTGGGTGCGTCTCAGAAACTGAACCTTTTGTGTGTGCCATAATCAAATTAGCCCACAATTGAAACATACTGAATTTTAAATCATGATATTGGTATTTTTGAGAAGTAAAATGAATAAAGAAATAGTACAAACAAAACTGAGTATTTTGCATGATTATTATGAAGGTTGTTTTGCGAAAGAAATGATTGGATGCGTGAAAAATGGAGGTCTGATCTGTGACATGAACCATCAACTAGTTTTGCACCTCACTACAAGAATCGTTTAGAATGTCCAAGGACTGCTATTCTTGTTATGTGTGTTTGGTTTAAGTGTACTTGACAGTTGAAATGTTATTTTGTCCACAGAATTGTTTTTTTAAACGAAATTAATCGCTTGAAAGTTTGCCATCACTGTCGTAACATAGGTTTCCACACGCGTGCAACAGCAACAAGTCCTAAATTTGAACTTTAGAATTTGCATATTCATCTTCAACACGATCTTGACATGAAAGGGCATAGAAAATCGCTAAGCTAAATGTTATTTAAGTATTATTTTCTCAAAATTGCATCTGCAAACTAAGTTGAAAGTTGCGCAATATGACATGCTTCTTCAAAATTCAGTTACGATGGTGAACGGTTTTGCAAATAATGTTCAGAGTTTTGAAGAAAGATTAGAACTATTTTGCGCGTAGTGACTTAGAGGTGCGGGTGACTACGCATGCGCAGTTACAGAGAGAAATAGTTCAGCTTCCAGCAGCGAAGAAAGATTTCGAGAATGTTTCCGAAGTCTGTGATTTTGTTACGACAGTGATCAACACCCAAGGTTCTTGAGAAAAGGTGAGTTTTTGCTGCTATGATATTCTATGAAGTGAAAAATTAGGCTAAACATTTGTTAATAATAGTTTTTCTTTCGATTTCACCTAGTCAAAACTTGACTAAATGTTTTAACATAGAGGGGGAATCGAAACGAGGGTCGTGGTGTATGTGTGTGTGTGTGTGTCTGTCTGTGCGTGTGTGTGTGTAGAGCGATTCAGACTAAACTACTTGACCGATCTTTATGAAATTTGACATGAGAGTTCCTGGGTATGATATCCCCGGACGTTTTTTTCTTTTTTTTCGACAAATACTTTTGATGACGTCATATCCGGCTTTTTGTAAAAGTTGAGGCGGCACTGTCACACCCTCATTTTTCAATTAAATTGATTGAGATTTTTGTAAAGCAATCTTCGTCAAAGGCCGGACTTCAGTATTGTATTTCAGCTTGGTGGCTTAAAAATTAATTAATGACTTTGGACATTAAAAATCTGAAAATTGTAATACATTTTTTTCTTTTTTATATATAAAACGATCCACATTTACGTTCATCTTATTTTACATCATTTCCTGATTCCAAAAACATATAAATATGTTATATTTGGATTAAAAACAAGCTCTGAAAATTAAAAATATAAAAATTATGATCAAAATTAAATTTCCGAAATCCATTTAAAAGAACGGTAAGTGTCAATGTTTTCTTTAATTGTAAAAGTTGTATGTTCAATGGAATGGTAAGTCTGAACAAAATAATTACTTTATTTTGTTTTTAGCCAGTGAATGTGGATGCATCAAAATCTTGATAGACATTAAACAAATTCATGTTAGTGAAACTAGTACACATATTGCATCAATCTTTAGTTGAAATCGCAGGTACTTGCATGTTTCAGGTGCAAGAGATTCGACCTGATGAACTGGTGGTAACGTTCCTTCGAAGGAAATCGGAGGGGAACTATTGCTTTCCAGGGATCGATGATATTTCCTTAGTCCCTACATCTGATGCAACCATGATTCGTGACCCCACCTTCAATGCCAGGGGGCATTATTTCTTTTAAAATAAATTAATTAACTGCAAGTGGCAACTGTTCTATATGTAACCAATGCCTTTGGTTTATTGTCAATTGAATGAACCACTTTTGAACATTTGCATTCTTCATGTCAAACCTTATAATACATGTCTGGTTGTTCGTTTCCGAGTTACGTCGGTGATGAACTTTTCATTAATGTTTCTCTTTTTTGGGGCAAAGTTTGCTTGATTTTGTCCAGCTTTTTTTCTTTCTGTTCCTGTTTTAGTGTTTGGCATTTTACCTAAGAAGAATCTGGTTGCAAAATCAGCTTCATTTAGTAAAGTTTGTGGGAAAAAGCATAACCGTTTCTTTGTTACAAAAGTGATGTTTCCATGTTACATCGGTGACCATTTTGCATTCTTTTGGGATAACTTTCTAACATTTTGTCTTAGAGCAACAAATCTTTGTATATATGCTATTGTGAAGGTTAAATGTCAATAAGACTGAATGAATGCCATGTATCAACATGTTCTGATCAGGATATCATTAATTAATTTTCATTTTTGTATTGAAATTTTGACGAATGCATGGAACTTTGAAAAAAACATTATTTTGTTGTTTGCATGTAGTCATTTCATATTGAACTCTATAATGGCTTGTGATTCAACAATAATAACTGAATAAAAGTCGTTTTCAGCCTTATAAATGCAGTTTTTTTGTCTTTTATTGTTTCCATGTTACACGGGTGATTTTGCACACATGGTCCAAATAATGCTCAATATATGGCAAACTAAAGGCAATGTTATATTTTTTCTTGTTTAAACTGAAAAGGTACACCCTGAGAAGTGTGTAAATAGTATTATCAAAGTTTTCTGGGAAGATTTTACTTTTGGTGATAATGTCACAAACAGAGGACGAGATTCTGAGACGCACCCATGTACAAGTATGTGTGTGTGTGTGTGTGTGTGCAGAGCCATTCCAAGAAAACTACTGAACCTATCTTCATGAAACTTCACAGGAAAGTTCCTCGGTATTATATTTCCAGAAGTTGTTTTTCATTTGTTCGATAAATGTCTTTGATGACGTCATATCCGGCTTTAAGTGACAGTTGCGGCGGTACTGTCACGCTATCTTTTTCAATCAAATTGACTGTCATTTTTGTCAAGCAATATTCGACGAAGCCCGGACTATGGTATTGCATTTAATTAGTTGACGAGTTCGGTAATTAAAAATCTAAAATTTTAGCAATCGATCCAAATAGGATTTTTATCTTATTTTGTTTCTTTTTGTGATTCCAAAAACACATAGATATATTATGTTAGCATGGAAAAAAAGCTCGGAAAGTTTAAAAGAATACAGAGAAGTGTGCTTTCCTATAAAGGGCTATACGCTACTGCGCTGTACTGGCTTGTCACTTCAAGCAAATGCGGGCCGCTACGTTTTTCACGAGAATGTCAGCACTTTCAGTCTGGGTCGCAGATTATCTTCTTTTTCATGCAATCCAGTGCGATCATCATCATTTTATTTCCGGTGTATGTGTACATTATCTTGCTGAATGATCATGAGTTTGGAAACTCTTTATCTCCTTTGTAAGTGTACATTTTGTGCAAAAAGGTCACGAGTTTGGAAATACTTTGCCTCCATTGCAAGTGTACATTTTGTGCAGGAAGGGCGAGAGTTTAGTAATACGTTTTCGTTTTCTTTGAAGAAAGGTCACGAGTTTCGAAAGAATATGATTTTATGGCATTGATTGTGAGAGTGCCGATGCAAAGGAGAGAGAGAAACATACGAATAATTGAAACAAACCAGTGATTGTTTTAAGATTGCTGCTCTTGGCCACTTTGGTGACATTTATTTTGATCTACGTACATGATTTTTCATTTATGTTATCAATTTACACATATATATTCATATATATATATATATATATAACACATATAAATATACAGTGGAGGTAACAATGAGCGGTTTTGCTGCTTGCATTGGTCACCTCCCTTGGCCCAAGGGAGAGAAGCGTCTTACCTCCCTGGCGCGAGCGCTAGAGGACACGGGTGAAAAATCGCTTCTCAGTTTGCGATGTGTAAATCAGTACTTTTCTATTTAATTTCTGCAGCTTAGGTAACTGCGCCATGTGTAAAAGATGGGTAGCATATGATTCGGACATATCTCGACACTACAAATTTAAAAAACAATGAAGACTATGCGCAGTTACCTAAGCTGCAGAATAAAATAGAAAAGTACCGATTTACACATCGCAAAGAAGCGATTTTTCACCCGTGTCCTCTAGCGCTCGCGCCAGGGGAGGTAAGCAGGGCTAGCAACAAAAGCGCTCGTTACAATGTTGATTGTCTACCTTGAAGTTACTGAATTAGAGAATAACAAGAGGCGAAGTCTTCAAGGCTCACGTAAGAAATCGACAAACAGTAACACAAACTCAATCACTCCGTCACACACACACACACACACACACACACACACACACACACACACACACACACACACACACACACACACACACACACACACACATACACACACACACACACACACACACACACACACACACACACACACACACACACACAGAAAGAGCATAATTTAGGTGAAACTGTGCAAGAAAGCGAGACACTAGATCTAGATCTGTCTGTCTGCATGTAGCCTACTTACAGGGACACGACTGTCAACTAGTCTCGGCCCGCTCAAAATAACAATCACCGAGACTTTCAGTCATTCCTTCGCGTGACGTCTAACCCTCTTACGTCATAATGTGACGTCAAGGTAATATGACGTCTTCAAATGTTAAAATTTCTACCACATACATACATACGCACGCACGCACGCACAGACAGACAAAGTTTACCAACGCATAGGCTACACTTACGTGAGCCAAAAAGATGAGTAAAGCTGAATCGTGAAAAAAGGGTACTTTTGGGGTCCTCGCCGCCACAGCGCAGGCATTTGGCTCTGTATGGGAGGAATTGTCTGGGTGTTTTTTCATAAATGTTGTGCATGAAGGTCCGCAGTTAAAACATTCTATGTTTTTTTTTATGCATGTGCACATTTTACGCAGAAGGGTCACGAGTTTCGAAAATAATCTTTCGTCGTTGTTGGTGTACATTTTTCCCTTTGATATAAAGACTGTTTACCATGTGAGGTTTGCTTTCCTTTAGAACCTTTTGATTGTTGCTAACATCAGAGTGATCCAAAAAATGTTGGAAACCCTACATATCTTGACTTTTTGCCTTGGTATAAATATTGTTAAATGCGTGAGTTAATAAAAAGTACTGAGGCCATTACAAAATCAGTTTTACCTGAGGCTGTTGACCACTGAGCAGTTGTGAACACAGATAGAGGGATTATGGGTGCAAGGGCCACCGTGGCCGTGCAATTTGGCCGGCCAACAGTTTACTCTGCAAAGTGTCCAGCAATGGTCAGAGGCGTTCACGCTCCGGTGAATATTGCACAGTGAAACCCTGCTTTCAAGACCTTTAAAAAGCCGAGTGAAAATAAGACCTTGAAAAGGAGAGAGTCTAACAAGTCGCGTAAGGCGAAATTACTACATTTAGTCAAGCTGTGGAACTCACAGAATGAAACTGAACGCACTGCATTTTTTCACAATGACCGTAGTCCGCCGCTTGTGCATAACGGAGTGAAACTGAACGCACTGCATTTTTTCACAATGACCGTAGTCCGCCGCTTGTGCAAAACGGAGTGAAACTGACGAGCCTGTTCAGCGCGGTAGTGGTTTCGCTGTGCTGCATAGCACGCTTTTCTGTACCTCTCTTCGTTTTAACTTTCTGAGCGTGTTTTTAATCCAAACATATTATATCTATATGTTTTTGGAATCAGGAACGGACAAGGAATAAGATGAAATTGTCTTTAAATCGATTTCGGAAATTTAATTTTGATCATAATTTTTATATTTTTAATTTTCAGAGCTTGTTTTTAATCCAAATATAAGAATAAGATGAACGTAAATTTGGATCGTTTTATATAAAAAAAATTATTACAATTTTCAGATTTTTAATGACCAAAGTCAGTAATTAACTTTTAAGCCACCAAGCTGAAATGCAATTCCGAAGTCCGGCCTTCGTCGAAGATTTCTTTACAAAAATTTCAATCAATTTAATTGAAAAATGAGGGTGTGACAGTGCCGCCTCAAGTTTTAGAAAAAGCCGGATATGACGTCATCCAAAGTATTTATCTAAAATATCATTCCCATGAACTCTCATGTCAAATTTCATAAAGATCGGTCCAGTAGTTTGGTCTGAATCGCTCTACACACACACACGCACAGACACACACAGACACACAGACACACAGACACACAGACACACACACAGACACACACAGACACACACACACACACACACACACACACACACACACACACACCACGACCCTCGTCTCGATTCCCCCTCTATGTTTAAACATTTTGTCAAAACTTGACTAAATGTAAAAATGGAGGTAATGTTACAAGCTACTGAGGTTAAGAATAAAAAATCTAGAAAACCAAGGTCTTGAAAGGGGGAAGTGTTAAACCGGGGGTCTTAATAATTAAGGGGGTTTCTCTGTATCTGTAGTCAGTCACACGTCTTGGTAATTGTTGTTACCTGGGTTTGGCGGAGAAACATTTCAACCTCAGGCGACAATTAACATAGGTTTGGTTACAAATCAAGCATGCGGAAAAGGTGTATTTTTTGTGTGTGATGTGTGCTTGCTTTAGGATTCATTTAGCCGATTATATTTTTATCTTAATGTTTTCACTTTATGTACATATCACCATACTCTTGTCTATTTTGTGTGTATGTTTAAATGATATTTGGATTTGTCACATTCTTTTTACACAACATCTTGCAAGATTATACACAATCTCTATAAAATGTCCCAATCTGTCACTGTTTAATGGATGCTAGATGTCCAGCATAATAGCAGCTGTGAGTTAAGTATTTTTCGCTGAAAACACACTAGTAAACCCACACACAAAAGTGTGATATTTAATTAGACCATGAATTTATATCAATTTTGTTTATTATTGTTAAGTTGCTAGGAGACTTGTTCTACATAACCACTGCTCACTGTTGTCCTGATTGTGTGTTTGTGTTTGACCAACCCTTGTGCTGAATAATAAATTGTGATTTTCTGATTAATTGGACCCTTTTAATTCAATTTGACAAGCTGTGCTTAGCCAACAAATCTGCGCATCTGATCCATCGATTAATTTTCTTCGACCATTATGTGCAGGTCTGAATCGAGACTGGAACAGAAGGTTTAAGACTCAAAAGCCTATCATGAAATACGGTTTAAAGGCAAAGACCTTTCCGTGAAAACAGTATACTGCACACCATCTCAGGTCTTGCCAGACTTGTACCAAAGTGCTTGTACATTAAATAAGACCATCCCTCTACTTGGACATATAGGGGTTTTCGCACAGAAAGCCGTCAAACGTTATAGAACGACACAGTTCCTAGCATTGTGAAGCACTTGACACCTGTAACCTTGAACCGCACCTGTAAAACAATCCCACTGTCGCGTGTCTCCAAGCGCGCGTTTGCATACATGTATATGTTTATGTACCGCGAAGCGCTTGACACCTGTAACCTTGAACCTTTTTTTATTTGGTGTTTAACGTCGTTTTCAACTATTCAAGGTTATATCGCGACGGAGGGAAGGGGGAAGATGGGATAGAGCCACTTGTTCACAAAAGCACTAATCAAAAAATTGCTCCAGGAGCTTGCAACGTATAGTAGGCCCTACAATATATTACCTTACTGGGAGAATGCAAGTTTCCAGTACAAAGGACTTAACATTTCTTACATACTGCTTGACTAAAATCTTTACAAACATTGACTATATTTTATACAAGAAACACTTAACAAGGGTAAAAGGAGAAACAGAATCCGTTATATTAGTCGCCTCTTACGACATGCTGGGGAGCATCGGGTAAATTCTTCCCCCTAACCCGCGGGGGGTTGTAACCTTGAACCGTTGCTTTGCTTTGTATGTATAATATGTATGTTTTTTTTTCATTGTAAAGCGCTTAGAGAACGTAAAGCGCTCTATAAATCTCCCATATTATTATCATTATTAAACTCATTATTTTTGGGATGTAGCCAAGTGGAAGGATGGCAAAGTAAATGCCTGGCCAGATCTGAGACTGCCGTGAGCAGAATCGTTTACACGGGAAGGACTAGCTGTGCCTTTAAATCAGTTTCCACGTTCTGTGAAGAAACTTGGACAGGGCTGAAAGCTTTCGCGGTACATAAATATATACCTGTATATATACATGTATGCAAACACGCGCTTGGAGACACGCGACAGTGGGATTGTTTTACAGGTGCGGTTCAAGGTTACAGGTGTCAAGTGCTTCACAATGCTAGGAACTGTGTCGTTCTACAAAGCTGTGTACAAGTCAAAACCATGTAACCTGAGCAACACCTTGATTATTTTAACTAGAAACTTGTAATCATATTCGCTCATTTCAGTAATAAATGCCGTTTTGATATATTTACCAAACCCGGAGGGAAAAAATACTGTGAAATACCTATACAATTAAACAAAATTTACATTCGTTACATAGCAATCAATCAATCAAAAGAACATTACTGGCGTAGCATAGAAACCAGAGGATGCGACGTAGAATTAAATACCAATACATGATTTGAAAAGACAGCATACTGTGTATCAAAACTTTTTTTCTGTTGTTCGCATCATTAATTAAATAAAGTATCAACGACAGAAATTCTTACAATTCTTTCTATTCACTATTTATCGTAACTTACATTTCACAAGCATTAAATTAATGATTAAAAACACACGTCTCAACTGGGTACATAGCTTTGTAGAATTACCTCTCTGTAATTTAATACATGCACAATATGTCAATGCAGAAATTCTTAAAATTCGTTCCATTAACTAGTGATTATACCTCACTATGAGTGTGACAAACCGTCGTTGTTTTCACATTTTGGTGGTAAAACGATGACCAAAGGCTTAAAAGACAAGGTGGAATAGAAGAAGAAGGGAAAACAAGAAATTCCTTCGAGGTAGGAAAAACACCCCCGTTGGTCAAAGGGAAATAACCATTCTCACTGCACCCATTCTCACTGCCACCAACTGAGAAGGTTATTTCCCTTTGACCATGAATATGTTTCTCTATAAGTCCTTGTAGAATCTTAATCCACCAATAACTCCCTAACCGTGTGTTTGACTGGTCCCAATTTTTGTAAGGACCGTCTCAGGAATGTATAGAACCTGTTCACCAAGTTTGGTGACGATCGGTCCGTTCATTCTTGAGATCTATATGCGAACACAAACACACAAACACACAAACACACACACAAACAAACAAACAAACACATCGACCGAAACCTATACACACCCCTATACCAGGGGTGTAAAAAAGTCCTTTCAAAGTTGTTATCCTGTTTTGCTATAGCGGGTCTCCTCTGTTTCACCTCTCCTGCGATCTATGAGAGACTGCAGACAGCTCACGTATACCCCACAGAATCAACAGACATCATTGTTCATTGTTGCCTGGGTCGCTTCAGCTGGTCCTCAGACACACAATAATGATACGGTTCACAGACTACAAAACAAGGGGAGTTGCTAAACCGCTTTGTGCTCTGTAATTGCAACACGTCTATGTCCTGATTGTAATCACGGGTATGTGAACACAGAAGACCATTATCGTTGATCTCTTGTTAGTACTGTGGGTTGTAATCAGCACATTGTGCGTGCTAAAACCTTAAAGGGGGTCTTCCACTGCAAAGTATGTCATTTTACAGCGTTTTATTTATGTCGCTTATTTGTGACTGCTGCTATTGAGAACCGGTAACATCTCATATCAATTCCGTCATCTAAATTATGCGATGAAGTTCGAGTTACACATTTCTCTTGGTAGAACGAATTTAGTGAGATGTTACATCTAGCTGAGGTAAGAAACGCACGAAAGTCACAACATTTTGAATGCCAGGGTGCGTATGAACCGATGAAGACTATTGGAAAGAACGTCAAGGTTGCTATTCCTAAATTTCAAACATGATGTTTTTTGTAAAATTACGGTGCCTTAATTAAGGTTATTTCCTTTTCTTTTGAAAATATTTAACTTTGAGTAATCTGTTTTGTCACCATGTGGTGATCATTGCTAGCATTGAACAGAGTATTTGAAAGAGTGTTGCTTGTTTTATTCCCGGACCAATTGCTTATATCATCGTATTTCATGACGATAACATGCTATTTCTGTGCTGTGCTAATTAAGTCTGTTCAGTTTTTATCTTATATGATATTTTTGCTGAACGAAAACGACGAACATGATTCTTGCAAAACATTGACTAAAACGCACGAGTTGTGAGGAAGCAGCATCAAGAATTTCAAGAAATCGTTCTCTGGCACATATATACCTCCAATGATTTAAGGGGCAAAATAACTACGGTATATCAGATCCAAAAACAAAGAGACTGCTAACGTTCCAAAATTCAGAATCAAAAAACAAGAAAGGTAGGTTGTTGGAACGTTTGTTATTGACAAAACAATACATTCACATATATTTCGACCCAACGGTCTTTTAAGTGAACAGACAAACAAATATTCACACAAAACGTATCTTGATAAGTTTTTATATCTTTTTTTTTGTTTTTTTGTGCGTGCTAAAACCTTAAAGGTTTAAAAAAAGTTTTAAAAAAAAGGTGAGAAAAAAAAGTTGATTATCAGTTACGAAAACTGATAGAACTATAAAGATAAGTTTTGTGTGAATATTTGTTTGTCTGTTCACTTAAAAGACCGTTGGGTCGAAATATCTGTGAATGTATTGTTATGTCAATAAAAAACGTTCCAACAACATACCTTTCTTGTTTTTTTATACGGTATATCAGTCCGTACATGTGCGGACAAATCTCTTCAGAATTCATGACAAAATTAACTTCCGGCGTAAAGAAAGAATCTCGTACTTTGTTCAAAACATACACAAATTGCATATAGACAAAAACAAGATGTTTTTGATTACACTTTATTCGACGTCTCAGTAATGGATCTGCTCACACATCATCACAAAGCATAACAGTTTCGATCACACACAGAGTCTCACGCAAACTTGACAATGTTTTTAAAGGCACAGTAAGCCTCCCGTAAACCATCACAGAGCTCCCCGAGCGTCTACATACAGTACAGGCATACTTCCATTTGAACGCTCACCGAACGGGAACATCCTGGCTGCTTTCTCTCGAGCGTGAGAAATTTTCAAAGAATTTATTTTCGTGGACTTGGTCCAACAACAATGGCGCCTCGTTTTGGTGCTGGACGGCTGTTATGATACCGGAAATCACGCCCGGACAGTAAGCCTCCCGTAAACCATCACAGAAACACACTTCCATTTGAACGCTCACCAAACGGGAACATCCTAGGTGCCCTTCGTAAAGAGCGAGCAATTTTTAAAGAATTAATTTTGCAGATATTGTCTCGAACACTTTTTGGACCCATCCTGAACTCAGGTCAAACATGAGTTACTTCCCTTCGGGTCTCATTCTATCGATGTAAACTGGCGATAGCCGTGAATCGATGATCATCAAAATGTTTTTGGACCGTGGTGCGTTTTTGCGCTAGACCTAACTTTTAAAATCTAAATAATAAATTGACAGCTTGTTACACAAACATTCTTTAATCATAAAAGAATTCTTTTTTCATCAAGACAAGATCAGTACAATTCGAAGTTGTGAAAGTTTGAAAAAAGAAAAGCCCGGAAGCAGGGTCACGCAAGGGTCGTAGCAGACGACGGTTTATCAGTGCATATCGCCGTTCCTCTCAACAGTCAAAAGCCATCGCTAGAGTTCTTGTGAACCACAGCCGTTTGTTTCGTGCATAAAAACGTGCTATTGTAAATAAGCTCACATCGAGTCGCATTCAAATGACTAACTGACGACTACATTGTGAAAAAGGGAAACTGGATCACACGGGTTCACGATGGCTCAGGGGTAAGATAAACCACGCAAAAATACATTCTTTGAAAATTGCTCGCTCTTTGCGTAGGCCACCTAGGATGTTCCCGTTTGGTGAGCGTTCAAATGGAAGGGTGTTTGTAATGTGTGTAAAAGCCTGACCGTATCTGTGATGGTTTACGGGAGGCTTACTGTGCCTTTAAGCACGAATGGATTCAACCAATGACTAATAAATAACAGCAATACATTTCAAGAATACACAGCAATCACTGTTGATGTAAATGACTGAAAGGTACGACGGGTGAACAAAAATTCTTGGCCCCCAAAGTAAAGTGTTTAACTACATCTTTTTGTCTGCCCTCAAATTTAGCACAAACGCACACGAAAAAAACTCAAAAATAAGAAAATGAAAAAAACAAAACATTAACCAAAAATAAACAACGAAACAGATAGAGGGCTGTCGTTCCAAAATCAAGAATGAAAACAAGTCGCGTAAGGCGAAAATACAATATTTAGTCAAGTAGCTGTCGAACTCACAGAATGAAGCTGAACGCAATGCCATTTTTCAGCAAGACCGTATACTCGTAGCATCGTCAGTCCACCGCTCATTGCAAAGGCAGTGAAATTGACAAGAAGAGCGGGGTAGTAGTTGCGCTAAGAAGGATAGCACGCTTTTCTGTACCTCTCTTTGTTTTAACTTTCTGAGCGTGTTTTTAATCCAAACATATCATATCTATATGTTTTTGGAATCAGGAACCGACAAGGAATAAGATGAAAGTGTTTTTAAATTGATTTGGACAATTTAATTTTGATAATAATTTTTATATTATTTAATTTTCAGAGCTTGTTTTTAATCCGAATATAACATATTTATATGTTTTTGGAATCAGCAAATGATGGAGAATAAGATAAACGTAAATTTGGATCGTTTTATAAAAAAATTTTTTATTTACAATTTTCAGATTTTTAATGACCAAAGTCATTAATTAATTTTTAAGCCACCAAGCTGAAATGCAATACCGAAGTCCGGGCTTCGTCGAAGATTACTTGACCAAAATTTCAACCAATTTGGTTGAAAAATGAGGGCGTGACAGTGCCGCCTCAACTTTCACGAAAAGCCGGATATGACGTCATCAAAGACATTTATCAAAAAAAGGAAAAAAACGTTCGGGGATTTCATACCCAGGAACTCTCATGTCAAATTTCATAAAGATCGGTCCAGTAGTTTAGTCTGAATCGCTCTACACACACACACACACAGACACACAGACACACAGACACACGCACATACACCACGACCCTCGTTTCGATTCCCCCTCGATGTTAAAATATTTAGTCAAAACTTGACTAAATATAAAAAGGGTTGTTATTGGAACGTGTGATTATTTACATAAGGAAACATTTCTGTCCTTTTTGTTAATAATTACATTTAGTCAAGTTTTGACTAAATGTTTTAACATAGAGGGGGGGATCGAGACGAGGGTCGTGGTGTATGTGTCTGTGTGTGTGTGTGTGTGTGTGTGAATAGAATAGAATAGAATAATGTTTATTGTCATGAACCAGTAAAGTTATTGACACAACAAACAACAAATAATAATAATGCATTATACAATGCTAAAACAATCCGTAACAAATTTGCCAAGACGAACTTGAACTTCGTCTTCTAAAAAGAAGTTATATTCGTCTATTGTTATATTGTGTGTGTGTGTGTGTGTGTGTATGTGTGTCTGTGCGTGTGTGTGTGTAGAGCGATTCAGAGTAAACTACTGGACCGATCTTTATGACATTTGACATGAGAGTTCCTGGGTATGATATCCCCAGATGTGTTTTTCTTTTTTTCGATAAATGTCTTTTATGACGTCATATCCGGCTTTTTGTAAAAGTTGAGGCGGCACTGTCACACCTTCATTTTTCAATCAAATTGATTGAAATTTTGGCCAAACAATTTTCGACGAAGGCCAGACTTCGGTATTGCATTTCAGCATGGAGGCTTAAAAAATAATTAATGACTTTGGTCATTAAAAATCTGTAAATTGTAATTAAAATTATTTTTTTATAAAACGATCCCAAATTACTTTTATTTTATTCTTTATCATGTTCTGATTCAAAAAACATATAAATATGTTATATTCGGATTAAAAACAAGCGCTGAAAATTAAAAAATATAAAACTTATGATTAAAATTAAATTTCCGAAATCGTTTTAAAAACAATTTCATCTTATTTCTTGTCGGTTTCTGATTCCAAAAACATCTAGATATGATATGTTTGGATTAAAAACACGCTCAGAAAGTTAAAACGAAGAGAGGTGCAGGAAAGCGTGCTATGCAGCACAGCGCAACCGCTACCGCGCTAAACAGGCTCGTCACTTTCACTGCCTTTTGCACTAGCGGCGGACTACGTTCAGTTTCATTCAGTGATTCCACAGCTTGACTAAATGTAGTAATTTCGCCTTACGCGACTTGTTAAATGTTCCAATATTGAATCACTAATTTTTGTTAAAGTCATTCTTGCCCACAAATTAGTGACGCCACGAATGCTGACAGTAACTAATCTGACGTTTCCCTCTGGCAGAATGGACAAATACAACTTTTGAATACTGATATATCATCATGTGGGGGAAAGGACAGGAGGTTGGGACCAAATCTTGTGATCATATCCTCACAGGTGGCCCTAGGTTTTTATTACGTCCTGCTTCGCATAATATGTGAATGCATTGTTATCTCCAGATTTCTATTTTCTTGACAAATGACCACTGGTTATTTGCTCTTTGAGCATAAGTGATGTCTAAAAGAGAGAGTAGAGAAGATCGAGGGCATAGGCCTGGATTATATTAAATGTAATTCTCACGAGATACGTGTAACACTATTAATGTGCATAGCATGTTTTGCTTTGTGTGGTTGTGTTGACTGCACCGCCTCTAAATAGCCCGATTAAATTAATACAGTCGAACCTGTCTATACTGACCACCCAAGGGACCAATTTAAAAGTGGTCCTTCAGGACAGGTGGTCGTTGGGGCCCGTGTAGCTCAGGTGGTAGAGCACTGGACTTGTGATCGAAAGGTAGCTGGTTCGAATCCGGGCCGGGACGGACACAGGACAACCTTATGTGCAGACCCAGAGACGGTATCCATCTCCCACCTCGGTCATTCTGCCATAAGTGCAGATGGCTGATACCACCTAAACACGCATACACTTGTGTATCTCATCCAAAGTCGGGTTAAAAATTGAATTTCTCTCAGGTGGTCGTTACGAAAAGGTGAATCATATCTAGGAAAGAACCTCGTCGAGGTTTCTTTGGGTGGTCGTAAAGGGCAGGTGGTCGTTATCAAGAGGTGGTCGCCAAGGCAGGTTCGATTGTACTGTATTTGTTCTACTACTTCGGTTAAATGGCACACACATTTTTAAGGATGTCATCGAGCTCGATCTTTAGGGACCACAGTTTTTGTTTTTACTACGCTTCGTATGTGTGCTTTTAATTTTTGTTTTCTGACACATATTTTGCTCAATTCCTGATCACAGAACATATTATGAACTTATCTTTGACTACAAACAGCATAAGTGTGGATAGCTAAAGGGCACTTGATGACGAGGTGATGAGGGTGAGATCTGGGATAAAAATTTACATTACAGAGGAAACAAGGAAAAAACAACACCAGAGGACAATATAGCTTCTGTAAAGCAAAATAAAATAAAAAGCACACACGATGTTATCACTCAATGTCTCCTAATAAATAAATAAATTTGAAACTTAAAGTGAAAGGTATGTTCTCTCACAGATTTTGATAATGTAGTTTTAGAAAGCCTACGATAAGGAAAAGAAAACATAGTGACAAGCGTCACACCGGAAAACAGTTATAAACGACCATCTTGCAGATCTCAATGATTCTTAACACAAACAACTTGGCACAGTCGACACCGATCGCTGGCTGATAAGAAGTGATTAGTTCCGATCAGAGCAAACATTGAACGCTTGTCAAACGAAGAAGAAGTGACTGCAATTAATATGAGCCGATAAGCAGGAGACTTACTCGCGCTTAGCAACTTTAATACCGAGCAGCCAGATGAAGCTGGATTGCGTCCCGAGGATTACAGACTGCAGGAGAGGATTAATCTGTTCAACCGTTGAATATTGCAGTTCAAGTACAACGTGCAACTCGCTCTTCAGTATATGAACAGGATACTGAGTGTGTGCTTTCCAAAAAGTGAAGAAGACTTGAAGCGAAATATAGACAAGAACAAGAACAGCAGACAAACATAGAAGAGAGAGAGAGAGAGAGAGAGAGAGAGAGAGAGAGAGAGAGAGAGAGAGAGAGAGAGAGAGAGAGAGAGAGAGAGAGAGAGAGAGAGAGCGAGAGAGAGAGAGCGAGAGAGAGAGAGCGAGAGAGAGAGAGCGAGAGAGAGAGCGAGAGAGAGCGAGCGAGAGAGAGCGAGCGAGCGAGAGAGAGCGAGCGAGCGAGAGAGAGAGAGAGAGAGAGAGAGAGCGAGAGAGAGAGAGAGAGAGACCGCCAGGAAATGATTCGTGCTATAAACCTACTCAAAAGAGACATTCACGAAACAAAAGACACTCCTTATTGCTTTGATGAACATGACTTAATAATAATAATAACAACGATTACTTATATAGCGCGTAAACCTCGTGGTGACGAGCCCAGAGCGCTTTACACTTACACAATCATAATACAAACAAGGAAAGAGAACTAAATCCGAATAAATTCAAACATGGTCACACACACCCACACACGCACGCACACACACACGCACACACACACACACACACACACGCGCGCGCGCACACACACACACACACACAATCTTTGTTTCGTCATTGTCAATGTTCAGGTAACCCGCAATGTCATTCCATGTACGCATACGTTATTCTAGTACAACACACACAGGCACATACACATCCTCATGAACGCCACACTTAAGTAGATAATACACGTGGCAGCGCCGATGACTCACCGATCATGGGATCTCCTTCAGAGGTCTAACTTAAACATGTGTGTTTTGAGGGCTGTTCTAAAGGCAGATGGTGACTGGGAATCCCTAATGCTCCGGGGGATTTTCTCCCAGACAAGAGGTCCCTGGTACTTGAAGGATCTCTCAAATCCATAGTTAGTTGATTTTCTGTTTCTTTTTGGTTTACTAAGTACATTGGTATCTGTTGCAGAGCGAAGAGAGGAGAGGTTTGAATATTTTGATAACATCTCAGAGAGATAAGCAGGTCCTGTACCATGAAAGAAAGAGAAACAAATGCATGCAATTTTGTATTGAATACGACTTCTTACAGGCAGCCAGTGAAGGGATCTCAAAACAGGTGTGATGTGGTGTCTTTTAGGGGTCTTTGTGATTAATCTAGCGGAGTTGTTCTGTACTTTCTGCAGTTTTTCAATGAGATAGTAAAATGAACCAGAAAGAAGGGCATTTCCGTAATCTAGCCTTGAAAGAACGAGAGAGCAAATGAGGGTTTTTGTAGCATCGGAAGAAAGGCAGTGGCGGATGGAGCTAATTTTTCTCAGTTCATAGTAGGCATTTCTACAGACAGTGGAGACTTGTTGTTTGAAGCAGAGAGTTTCGTCGAAGATGACACCGAGGTTTCGTACTTGAGAAGCCAACTGAATATCAGTTCCAGCTATAGAGATTTGGGCAGGAAGGGATGGTTCTTTTTTAAGAGAAGGGGGTACAACTAGCATGATCTCGGTCTTGTCGTCATTAAGTTTCAATTTATTTTCGGTCATCCACAATTTCAAGTCAGAGATGCAGTTCTTAGTTGTCTCGATTGTGTTGGGGAGGTCAGTAATAGGGCCAGATTTTTGTAACTGAGTGTCATCAGCAAAGCTTTCATAGGAAACAGAGTGGCGAGAGATGACATTAGATATTGGTTTCGTGTACATGATGAATAGCACCGGGCCAAGTACAGAACCTTGGGGGACACCGAAAGTCAACGGGGATGGAGCAGATTGGAAGCCGTCAATGGAGACTATCTGAGAGCGGTCTGTGAGGTAGGACTTAAACCAAGCTAAGGCAGTGTGGCAAATACCAAAAGAATTGTGAAGTCTTGTCAGGAGAACGGATTGGTCAATAGTGTCAAATGCTGCCGAGAGATCTAATAGAGAAAGGACAGACACATGCTTTTGATCGAGAGCTAAGAGAAGGTCATTTGCAACTTTGATGAGAGCGGTTTCTGTTGAGTGGCCAGCCCTATACGCGGACTGATGGGGGTCGAGGAGCTTGTTCTGGGTGAGGTGCCCAATGATCTGAGAGAGAACTATCTTTTCAAGTAATTTCGAGAAAAAAGGAAGATTTGAGACGGGTCTGAAGTTTTTTACCACAACTTAAACATAAACACACATTTATTATGCACACAAAATATGTCTATTGTTTTCTTGTGTCGAAAGGTAAATAGCATGTCAAACAAAACCGGTGTGTCACTTCTTAGACATGGACATACAGCTTTACGATTCTGGACACTATCAAAAGATCGGGTGTTCCCCTTAAGAGACATTCCCCCTTCATCGTCTCACCTATCCTCATTGAACTCAAACTGTGCATCATCCTACATTGTAGATAATGCACTTGTGTCATAGACTAATGCCGGCTCAGCTTTACTTGCAATCGACCTATATTTAATGTCCCCAGCTTTAGCTGTATATAATTTGACACAATAAGTTAGATAAACTTGGCCTTTGCTTCCTCAGATTAATACTTCGTGTAACCTGAACATTTGTTAGAAAACCTTCCTTTCATATGCAACTAACTGCAGAAGAAACCCCCTTTAATGGGACACACAAAAATAGCGCTTGAAGTTTTCTTTACCTTTATACCAAGAAATTAAATGACAAAGCAACAATAAAGCAGTCAATGCTTTCAGGAATATCACAGATGAGCTCGTAAAACTGATTTTGGAACGATTTATGATGGCGAATGTTTGGCGTTCTAAATGCAAAATCGAGTAGACATGAAGATAAGTTTATGTATTTCTTCACACTGATGGAGAGGAAGATTCTCTTCTTCACATGTTACCAAAGTCGGTACTGTTCTATCTTTTCTATGTCTTTCGAAAACTACATTTATTCAGGTGCACAGCTTTAAAAATCTACACAAAACAGCTTTTTCCGCCACAATCCAAGCATCTTTCAAAACAGAAGTCTTGAATACACCAACATGCTTGTACTTGATCAACAGAATCCTGGTGTTTAAATTGACCTTACGCAGCGGTTTGTTTCTTATGAAGAAAGGAAACCATTTGTGTTTTGTCGAAGAACCAGTCATGTGTATATATATGTTCAGCTTGCATACCACAATCAGTTAATACTATTTCATTTACCAAAGTGTACATTGGTCGACTCTGAAGTAAATGCACATCGCACTGTTAGCGTTCTTAAGTCGCCTTTTGACATTTGCAAATTAGGTACGATAGCAAAGGAAAAAATTGCAAGAGGAGTGATTCTTGATGCTCAAACACACACTATACACACACTAGCTAGATGTCATACTTTGACCATATTATTTTGCCAGTCTTCCGACTCCACGTTGGTTGTTGTTAAGAACGTTTTAGAACCGTCAAAGTTGTCTCCGGTTTGAGCCGGTTCCGTGGTAACCGTGACAATGGCTTCCACCCCAGCCTCCCCTTCAATCTCTGCTGGCACATTGGCCTTGGTAACCGTTTCGATCGCCTGCTCCGACCTAGTCGTTGGAGGATTGACTCCATCGTCTGTAGACAGTGGTTTCACTGTAGTCAGGTCAATGTTATTGTCTTTGCCACTCTTATCCTTTTCAGACAATGTAGCAGGGACTGCTTCATTAGAGCCTTGATCACCCGTAGGAATTGTTTCTGCTCTAGCCTTCTCTTCCTTTCCTACCTCATCTTGTGCTGATTGGCCTTGGTTGGCACTTTCTTCTATCCGTGGGGTAGTTTTTGAGACGTTGCGTTCGCTGTCCAGACAATCGGCCTGAAGTGTGTCTGTGTTCGATTCGCGTGCAGACAAGGGGCTCTGTTCAGGAACTTCTTTCTTGGCATCGCTCAACGGAGGATCTGACTCTTCAGATTTGCCAGTAGCTTCTCCCGCACCTGTGTCAGGCATGTGTGATTGTGATGATAATTCGTCGCTGGTTACTGCACTCTTCGCAGCATCTGATGGTAATTCGTTGTCTGCAATGTTTTGAGTAGCTGGAACCTGCTGATCTTCTTGAGGCTTATTACCTTCACTCTCCTTCGCTAAATCGGTAGGTACATCCACAGAAGGTGTACTGTGCACGCCGGAAACACTTTCATCCGGTTTGATTTCGCCATTAGGTTTAAGGGGCTCATCACTCTTTGGATTGTCTACACTCTGCTCTTTTTCGGATACTACTGCTACCTGATCGACGAAAGGATCCCGCGCACTATTAATATTTCCGTACGATGGAGCGGTGGAGTTGACAGAAACCAGTTCCATGTCTTGTGTATGAGAAGCAGGCCCATCCCCAGTGCTCTCCTGGAATATTTTCCTCAACGAGTCTTTGTTTTCCACCAGCTCGTTGGTTTTACTCTCAGATATGGACGTATCTGGAGCTATGATTGCGGGCTGTGAATCTATCTCGCTTCTCTCGTGCACGGTCTCCGTGGCGGCGCTGTCACTGAGAGTACGGCGGTACTGGTCAGGGGACTGCATCTCCACGTCGTCCAACACAGCCACGCTGTGTGCAGGGGCCCACATGTTGAGTTCCACCGCGTTCAGCTGGCGCACGCCATCCTCGCAGTCCCCAGGATGTTCAGGGATGGGCTCCTCGCCCAGGTCGCGAGGGAAGGCTGCAGGGCCTCCAATTACATCCTCGGCGTCCACAGGCTCCCCTGGAGAACTCATGATGCCCGAGTCTCCCAGCTCCGACTTGATGGAGCGAGGGCTGTTGTCGTACACTCTGCCCAGCATGACATTGGGGTGGCTCTGGCCGAGGGCCGGGATGGAGCCGAAGGGTTTCTGCATCCCGTTCCTCCTGTACACCATTTTGCTGCCGTCACGTGACTTGTTAGCCTCGCGCGCCTTCATCAGGGTGATCTCCCCTCGCGTGGGCTGGCTGTCGTAGACCACGTAGTGAGCCGAGGAGAGGACGTTGGTGTCATTGACAGCGGCGAAGCTCCTCTCCCGTCGGCACCGGTCCAGTCGGACCTCCTGATCGAAGCAGAGGTTCTTCTCCAGCACGGTGGGCGCCCCGGCACGACTGAGCATCATGAGTGAGTCCTGTGCGGCCCCCAGCTTGGGGTTAAAGCGGTGAGCGCTCTGATGGTTCGTCCTCAGTGGCTGGAGCACCACTTTCTCCGGCGTGTGGAAGCAGCTGCCCGACAACACCAGATCACGACGGGGCGGGTGACCGTTGGCCGATGAGACATGCAGCGCGCCACTACCGCCGCGTGGAGACACCGAGAGGCTGACGGCCTGGCGAGGAGACAGCCCCATTGGCGAGTTCTCTCTGCATATCGAGCTCCACGGCTGCTTGGCGCCGTAGGCGGAGAAGGGATTTAGGTAGAGCAGTGGGCGGCGCCCCAGGTTGGCCATGGACAGCTTGCCTCCGGTCAGTACCGCCTGCTGTTGCTGCAGGGGCTTGTCCCGTGTGTAGGCCGCCATCAGGTTGCTAAACTCGCGGCCCAGCGTCGCGCCGGACCTCTCCGTCAACACGCCGCCCATACTCGATATTCCGCCCCCTGCGCTGGTAGTGCCTGTCGTGGTGCCCGCTGCTGATGCTGAAGGGCCGCCCACTACCCCGTTACCCGCCTCATCGCCCAGCGTGGTCTTGGTGCGCTCCTGGCGCGTGGTGAAGCTAGGGATGAGGTCCTGCTGGTGCTCCGACACCGCCCTGCTCTCGAAGTTGAAGTCTGCCTTGGGGTGGAGCTTGGAGCGGTAGCGCTGCGTGGAGTCCGCACTCTGTCGCGTGTCCACCGTCTTGCGCTGCTCGCTCAGCTCGCGGATGTAGCGAACGATGTTGGGTTGCGGGGCGTTGCGAGCGATGCGCGCTGTCTCTACCGCCTGGTCGTCCCTTGGCAAAGGCTTTTCGTAGAAGTTGGGCAGGCTTTTTTCGCGACGCCACACCTGTAACATGGACGTGCAGATTCAGGCAAAGCGTCCGACAATTAACTCAAGCATTCAATTTTGTAATTTTAACATTAATTTGTTAAGCGCGGAGAGCACGATTCTCCGTGGCTCGTGCTAAATAAGGTCTCATTATCAATATGATATCTTTTCTATTATTATTAAGCAACAATTACATCAATGATCGTTGGTTCTCGTCTCGATTATCCGCCCAACCGACAACAGAAGGTTGGCGATGTTCACTTCCTATCCCTCGATTTGTTTTGAGATCTTGCGAACGACATTCTAGTTCAAATTAACATGCGACCATAATCTCGGTGAAAAACAAATAGAAAAGTATATTATTAGAACGTGTAATGTATGACAAAACAAAACGTCACATTAACTGATCTTCGACCCAGCGGTCTTTTAAGCGGACAGACAGACAAACACTTATAATGCAAAAAGTGAAGGCTGTCTCTAAATTCACGATGCCCCCAGCTGATCTTAAATGGGACACGAACACCATCATACTGCGACACACGCCAAACATGTACTGCTTGGCTACTCTCTGCGACACACGCCAAACATTTACTGCTTGGCTACTCTCTGCGACACACGCCAAACATGTACTGCTTGGCTGCTCTCTGCAACACACGCCAAACATGTACTGCTTGGCTGCTCTCTGCGACACACGCCAAACATGTACTGCTTGGCTGCTCTCTGCGACACACGCCAAACATGTACTGCTTGGCTGCTCTCTGCGACACACGCCAAACATGTACTGCTTGGCTGCTCTCTGCGACACACGCCAAACATGTACTGCTTGGCTGCTCTCTGCGACACACGCCAAACATGTACTGTTTGGCTGCTCTCTGCGACACACGCCAAACATGAACTGCTTGGCTGCTCTCTGCGACACACGCCAAACATGTACTGTTTGGCTGCTCTCTACGACACACGCCAAACATGTACTGCTTGGCTGCTCTCTGCGACACACGCCAAACATGTACTGCTTGGCTCCTCTCTGCGACACACGCCAAACATGTACTGCGTGGCTGCTCTCTGCGACACACGCCAAACATGTACTGCTTGGCTGCTCTCTGCGACACACGCCAAACATGTACAGCTTGGCTGCTCTCTGCGACACACGCCAAACATGTACTGCTTGGCTGCTCTCTGCGACACACGCCAAACATGTACTGCTTGGCTGCTCTCTGCGACACACGCCAAACATGTACTGCTTGGCTGCTCTCTGTGCACAGCAGGGAAGTTGTACTGAATTAATTTCGTAATTGACGCCTTTGTTAATCTTCGATTTTATACATAAAAAACATGTCCCACTTTGCACAGAAATCAGGTGGATTCTTCTTCTTCTTCTTCGGCGTTCCAGGATTTTTGGCCTCAGGTCAGACTTCAAGTTTTGTAGCTTGAATAAAGCTAGTGGTCAGGATCAGGGAGTCTTTGGTGCCCCAGAGTTGCTCCTGCAGTGTGGCACCTTGTGGCCAGTGATCTGTTCTGGCTTCCTGGTGGAGCGGGCAGGTCTGCAGGATGTGCTCCGGGGTCTGTGGGCCTGTTTCGCACGGGCAGTTCGGTGTGTGCGACAGACCAAGGCGGTGCATGTGGGCACGCAGTCGACAGTGTCCAGTCCGTAGGCGGAAGAGGATGGTCTGCTGATGGCGCTGTAAGTTGGGCATCTGATCATCAGATGGCAGGCTGTGTTGGGCATTCCAGGTGGTTTGGTATTGTCTTTTCACCAGGGTTTTGGCTTCACTGTAAGAGACTGTTGGTCTTGTCTGCTCAAGATGGCTGCCAGTCTTGGCCAGTCTGTCCGCTTCCTCGTTCCCTGAGAGGCCACAGTGAGCAGGGATCCACTGGACAGCGACGTTTGTGCTCTGGGAGAGAGTACAAAGAAGACGCTGGGTGTCTCGTTCCAGCTGCTCTTTGGGCGACTGCAGGCTTTGGACGGCGGATCTGCAGTCGGTCAGGAAGACGGCGTGAGAGGGTGGGTGTTCGCTGACCAGGCTAGCTGCTTCTCTGAGAGCGGTGAGTTCTGCCCGGTAGTTGGATGACAGCTCTCCGGCAGGCAGGGATCTTGAAAGGGTGTGTCCGTCTGGGTAGCGTACCAGGATCCCGCTTCCTCCGTTTTTGATGGCACCATCTGAGGACCCGTCAGTGTAGATGTGAGTCCATACTGAGGCGTTGTAGTCCTGGTGCATCATCTCCCGCGTGAGGTTCTTGAGGACTGCGTCCTGCTGCTCTCTCTTGCTGGTCACTCCTGGCATGTCAGTAACAAAGAGCACCTTGCTGAGCTGGCTGTTCCACTCTTCAGCGTCTTGGAGGGGCTCTTGTTCTTCAGGGGTGCGTGGTAGGAAGCTGGTTTGGGTTCTCTCTAGCTGCTTGGCCAGATGGTTGAAACTGCTTCTTTTCAGCCTGTTCTTCGTCATCTGTTGGGTGTGCTGGTGTGCTGGGTGAGAGGGGAGTCGTTGCAGCTTCTCGTACTGCACGATGACCTTCTCTTCTCGTCGGTGGTCCAGGGAAGGGAGTCTGGTGGTGGCTTCAAGGGCGTGTATGGGCGTAGTTTTCAGTCCCCCTGTGATGATGCGCATGCTTGCGTTCTGCACTTTGTTGAGCCGGCTGGTGTTGCTCTTCGCAGCTGTGGCCCAGGCTGCAGCTCCATACTCCATCACAGGGCGGACGTGTCCCGTATACACCTGTCTGAGGATGTTGCTGCTGGCTCCCCACTTTGTGCCAGCCAGTTTCTTCATGATGGAGAGTCTTCTCGTAGCCCTCTTCTCCACCTCTTTGATGTGTGGGTTCCAGGTGAGCTTCTTGTCTAGCTTGATACCTAGGTAGGTAGGGGTGTCTTCCTGTGGTATTGCCTGGTTGTTGATGGTCAGTTGGAGGGTCTCTTTGGAATTGGAGAGGGAGAAGCAGGTGGCTACGGTCTTGAGGCTGTTCACGGTGACACACCAGTCTGTCGCCCACTTAGAGGTGATGTTGAGGGCCTCCTGCATCCGGACTTTGGCGGTTGCGGTGGACTCGGCAGCGCTCCACATCGCAAGGTCATCGGCGTGTAGGGCTTTGGAGATGTGTCTGGACAGGCTGTTGGTGATGTCGTTGATGAAGACGACGAAGAGGGTGGGGGATATTACTCCTCCCTGGGGGACTCCTTCCCTGATCTTCACAGCGTAGCTCAGGTTGCCGTCAAGCTTGACTCTCGCGGTTCTGTGGCACAGGAAGCTCTTGATCCAGTTGAACATTCGTCCAGCGATTCCTGCCGTCAATAGCTTCAGGAGGAGGCCTTCCTTCCACACCTTGTCGAAGGCCTTGGAGAGGTCAATGAAGGTGGCAATGACTTTCTTCTTCTCCTGGAAGGCATTCTCTATTGATTGGGTGAGGTAGATCAGCTGGTCTTCAGTACTCCTGTTCTTCCTGAAGGCAGACTGTTCATTGGTGATCAGGTTGTTGGTTTCCAGGTGCCACATCAGCCTCTTGTTGATCATGCGCTCGAGGGTCTTGCCGAGGCAGCTGAGTAGACTGATTGGTCTGTAGCTTGTCTTTTGCTTGCGGTTCTTGTCCTTCTTCAGGATGGGTATGATGATGGCCTCTTTCCATGCTGAGGGGAAGACGCCGGATCTCCACGACTGGTTCAAGAGCTCAAGGAGCTTAGTTCTGGCAGCAGGCCCGAGGTGCTTGATCATCTCGTTGCAGACTCCATCCTTTCCGGGCGCTTTCTTGCACTTGAGTCTTTTGATCGCATCGACGAGCTCTGCCATGGTAAGATCTGAGGTCATTGGTGGGGCTGCGTTTCTCTGCTGTCGGAGTCTGGTTTCAAGTTGTTCTGCAACTTCCTTCTTTCTTTGGGGTGGGACTTTGATGGTGCTCTCGGTCTCAAAGACGTCGGCAAGGAGATTTGCTGCTCTTTTTCCAGTGTGGAAGGTTCCGCTGTCTTCTAGTACTGTAGGTCCTCGCGTGGCCATGCTGTCTTCGTTTAGAATTTTGGTGAGACGCCAGAGTTTCCCTGTGTCTGAATCGAGGCCAATGGTGGAGGTGATTTCCTGCCAGCTTTGTTGCAGTTCTTGTGTCTTGGTCTTGTTGAAATCCTCCTTCAGTTGGTTGTGCATGGTCGTTGTTTCAGCGGATGGGGACTGCTCCATGCTTTCTCTGGCTTCTGAAAGTCGCTGGTGCAGGCAGGCCAGCCTTTGACTCCAGTAAGGTTTGTAGTCCTTCCTGAAGCCACGGGGGATGGACTTCCTGGCAGCCGCTAGGATGGTCTGTGTCAGCTCTTTTACGTTGTGGTTGATGTCCTCCGTGAAGGTGGTGTTGCGAAGGCTTTCTGCGTGGAGCTGGTACTTGGTCCATTTGGCTTTCTTGAAGTTCCAGCTGGCTTTCTTTCTGTGGTACTCCAGGATGGTCTGCATGTCAGCAATGGAGAGGGTGATGGGTAAGTGGTCACTTCCTCACAGTTGGTCGTTGACAGTTCTGGTGGTCCTTTTTTCAACCTCTTCTGTGGCTATGGCAAGGTCAGGGGTTGAGCTTTTCTTCCAAGCTCTGGAGTAGTAGGATGGCTTGTCATCTGGCTGGTTGATAAGGATGAGCTGGTTGTCGGTCATCCAGTCCTGTATGTCTTCTCCTCTTGCGTCAGTACTGTCGTAGCCCCATGCTGGGGAGTGGCCGTTGAAGTCGCCAACGATGAGATGTTTCTCGTTTGGGAGCTGGATGGTGTGGAGGTCCAGCTTGGTGGTAGGTGGGCTATAGACGTTGGTGATGGAGAGTTCTTCTCCCTGCAGGAAGGTCTTGATGGTGATGTACTCAAGGTCGCCGTCTGCCGTCTGTGCCGTCATAGCTGCCGGGATGTTGTGTCGGACTAGGGTGAGGACTCCACCCTTGTGTCCGGTCGGCCGGTCCCGTCGGAAGGTGTCATAACCTCTGACGAAGAATCTGCGGTCTTCTTTCAAGTGGGTCTCCTGGATGCAGATAATGTCAATGTTGTTGTCTCTCAGAAAAGCCTGTAGCTCTGGTTTCTTTCTCTGGACGCCTTCTGCATTCCACTGCACAACCCTGATGGCTGTCGCTGGATGTTGAGTTTGACCCTGGTTCCCGAGTCAACAGAGCCGCCAGCCGCCAGTCGCTGAGGTGGACCCCCTTGAGGCTGAGGGTCCGGCACCGTTCCCGCCTGGCAAAGGTCCACGGGAACGACACCATATCGAAATATCTGTCTGAATCTGAGGCATAATCCATAGTGGTGGCGTGCGAGCTCGTCTCCCAAGAACTTAGTTTAGGTTCCCACACTGTGTCCGGAAACACAGTCAGCATCGCTCCGACTTCGTTGGGGGGTGGTTTGAATTCGGAGTGTCCTTCTCCTAGACTGGTTGCCTGCCATGGCTGATGAGTCCGGTCTGCCCATGGTTTGAATTCAGAGTGTCCCTCTCCTAGACCGGTTGCCTGCCATGGCTGATGAGTCCGGTCTGCCCATGGTTTTATTTACATGAGTATCCTTCTCATGCCCCTTATGACTCGAGGAGAGTTTGCTGATATTAGTCTGACCTCTCTCCGTTGACCTGTCCAGCATGCGAGACGCTACCAGAAGTTTTGACACTCCCGCTGGCCTAGCTCTCGGGGTCATAGAAGTACTCAAGCTCCCACACCTCGTCAAGGAATCAGCCGTGTGTGGAGATCAGGTGGATTGTTTATCGATACAAAAAAAACAACAAAAAAACAAAACAAAAAAAACCGTATTATTACATGTATTATCGACATCTGTTTTTAATTTTTTTTTTTACTCGTATTGATATTTTTTCAAGAATATATGTGCAGCTCCACATAATTTTACCAAGTGACAAATCCAATTGCATACTCAACCAGAAACTGTATATTTTGTGCCTGAGACAGACTGAAGAAAAACAGTGAAAATTCATAATTGTAACAAACTCTTTTTAAAAACTGATACAGGGAAGATCACACTATGCAACTGAGTGTCTAAGAATGGACAAGCATATTGAATGAGGTGACACAACACACATTAATTTTTTTTATCCTATCATCCAATCGCATCGAATTGATTTCTGGGGGAAAATACAAAAGAAAGAATTTTTTTTAATGAAATAAAGGGGAGCATCAATGTACAAGGGGGCCCCAAATGACCAATACTCCGATAGTTTACTCGGGAAGGAAGGAATCTTTAACAGACTCTGACCCTAATGGAAGTGCAACCCACGGTGTCCTTTGTGTTCAGCGGCCTGATCCGCTTTCAGTGGAACTCGTGATCAATGCACACACACAGCATGTCTGTCGTTCCCAGCAAGTATGATCTGAATTTAATTTTGTGGACGGCTCACAAACTGAAAGTTCATCGAGGTGAACTTTCAAACATGTTCATTTGAAAGTTCATCGAGGTGAACTTTCAAATGAACAGGTTTTTAACTGCCGTGGTATGAAATGCGTGATTGTTAACTATCTAAAAGGATCCTTTTAGACTGCTGAACTCTATTAACCTGTTTGCGTCTGATAAGTTCGGCACATAGACACATATTTATAAACACACACACAAACACACGCAGGGGCACAGACAGACTGACTGACGGACAGACAGACGCTAACACACACATACACACACACACACACACACACACACACACACACACACATACACACACACACACACACACACACACACGGACAGACAGACTGACTGACAGACAGACGCGAACACTAACACACACACACACACACACACACACACACACGCACTCACGCACACGCACGAGCGCGCGTGCACACACACACACACACACACACACACACACACACACACACACACACACGCACACACATTTAGACAGACAGAGAGGCATAAACAGACAGACAGACAGACATGAAAATAGACAGACAGGATCAGACCAACACTATAACGCACCGATAGTTGCTAATCTGAACGTATGTGGTTGTAGGCACCCTCTACTCGCAGAGTTGCATTGCGAAACAAATGGCAGAACTTAAAACAATGTTAAAAGCTGAGAGTAATGCAACAAATCAGAGCTAACACTGGACGTGTAAACGGAGTTTAAAGTCATGTTGTTGGCGAAAAGTTAACATTTGTGTTTGAAGAAAATAAACTACTGTTAAAGATATCTTCATTCCCGTGTAAAACATCCTATCGATCACCGTAAACGTATCGAAGCTTTTACATTAGATAACCGGTCGTTCACTTGTAGATACAGATATTAAATATTAAAGGCATTGAGTCCTTCTCGTGAACAAGTTTAGCTCGCCAACCATCTCAGGTCTGGCCATGTCGGCTTTTAAACGACGTAGGAACATTCCTCCTCTTGGACGCATACCCCAAATTAACACCCTGGATCCTTTCTGTGTAGAGTACTGAGTAGGAATTATTTGATGCATTCATTTCTTAAAGGACACCAATAGCAATCTGTGAAATTAGTTCATCACTAAATGTTTCACTCTGCACATAAAGCACACGGGCTGTGAATCTTTGGTTCTCGTCCAAGTGGAGGAATGATCCTACGTCGTTTAAAAGCCGACATGGCCAGACCTGAGATGGTTGGCGAGCTAAACTTGTTCACGAGAAGGACTCAATGCCTTTAATATTTAATATCTGTGTTGTTGCTAACTTGATTTCGTAACTGAAACTATGCCAATCTGCGAAATTATATCAACAAAATGTTTGACTCCAGACAGGAAGTAGTCATAGCGGTGCTTTTCAGCATGTGTCCAAAGAGGAATGATGCTCTGTGGGAGGTTTACATGATGATTTACATACAGAATGATGTTACCTTCCACTTGACTGAAAGGTACATACACAGATTTCCGCAAGTACGGTCTCCTGTGTAGCTGATAAGTAGTTTTGACAAAGGTGAACTTGAACGTGTACAGTAAAAAAAAAAGTTGAGAAAGCCGAGAGTAGACAACCTGGGGTTGATCGAGCGTGACAAATCCAGGGATCAGTCAATCAATCATGGTCGCCCAGTGTTGACCTCACGCGCTTCGCAACCTGGCGGGTGCAGGGAGTGTCCGGGTCAGGGCCTACAGCCGCCACAGTGAATATCCTTTTAGTTTCGAAATTGAACTATACTCATACTATACTCCAAGCAAGTCAAAGCGCCTATGCCCAAGCAACTCAAAGCGCTTATGACCCAGCAACTGAAAGGTTCTATGTCCAGCGGCTCGTGAAGGAACCGCTGTTTGATGTTTTAGACCCCGGAAAGATCTTTTGGAATGCACACACCTCTTAGGAAAGCCAATGCTAATTTTAATATGCATAATAACAATTAAATAGTGGTTAGATTTGTGCCAGGAAACGCATCGTTCAGCGTCTATATGATCTTGATTTACTAACAATGGCGTGTGTAGGCCTACGTTAAAAAAACAAACCCGGGTTCAAAACACTCGATTCTTTTCATGCTGTCTGATACTATTGTTCCAAAACGAACGCCGAATTCATTTACATTTGAAGCCGTTTGATGGAGGAGAGAGTGCTCATCGTTTCAGCTATCAGGCCGTTACAATTCTCCCCAGACGTCATGCAAAGCTGTTTTTGAGTAGAAATGAACGAATTACTCCAAACAAAAAACCTTATAAATATCTTCAAAGAGAGTTGTACAAAATAAAGTAAAAAAACAAAGCCAACTTAGACAGAGTTAAGAGACAAAGCCTCACCTTCTTGGTGAAGGGCTTGAGCTCCACGACAGGCAGGGCGTCCCCGCCATGGGCTGCCTGCTGGATGCTGGTCTTGGTGTTGTTCTGCTCGTAGTGCACGTGCTGTCGTTGCCAGGCAACGCTGCACACCTTAGCCTCGTCCATCCCACCCGAACTTTTAGCCGCATTCGCCCCTCCCCCTCCTCCGCTCCGCCCCCTCGGGGAACCCACCACCACCAATGGAGGTACCAATTGTGTCGTTTTGGTGAATGTTTTAATCCGGAGGTGGCGGCTTCATCTTGGTATCCATTGAAAAGTACACGTGGAACCCTGTCTATTTTCTCAAGTCACCAAGTGTCTGGTTTTCAATTTGTCCAAGGAAGGCACAACGGGGATACTTAAAACCGGATCATTGTCCGGAATAAAAGAATTAAAAATTGATTTTTTTTTATTTTTTTTACCAAAGATTAGCTTAGATTTTTTGACTGAAATTGCCTGTGAAGGCAAGCAGTCATGGGACAAGTTCTCTCGTGTCAGTATGGTTTTTGTCACTTTTACATTTAGAAAAAATGTCTACGTTTAGGTCTGCAGCTATCCATAGAAATGCAAGCACTGCTACTCCACGAAAATTACGGTCAAGTGCCTCCAGCAGCGTTTCCAATCTCCTCAGATCATCCTGAGTTGCAGAGTAATTGGGGTCAGCAGACAGGAGCAACAGATTGTGTGGGTCTCTTGTGGCAGACGACACTTGACGGTCGCCGAGCAACCAAACCGTCTTTGCCCGGATCGGCAGCACTTGAGGTGACAGCTCTTCTTCACGGCTTAGCAGCCAGGGACACGTTGAGTCCACTGCTTGTGAAACTGGTGCTCAGGTAAGAATATCCACACGCTGAAAAATGCAAAGGGATTGTTGTTTGCTTGAGGTTTTGGAGAAAAACAACTACACTGAACACAAACAAACACTAATCACAAAACACACACAAAAACACAAACCAACATACAAACAACAACAACAACAACAACAACAACAGCTCAGCAGCAAAAAAACAAAATAAACAACATCAAAAACAACAACAACAGTAGCAGCTTAGCAGCAAAAACAATTACAACAACAACTAGAAATGTAGCCCAAAAATAGATCAAATCAGACCGCGGCAAACAGACAGACAGACAGACAGGCAGACAGACCGATAGACAGACAGACAGACATACAAACATACATGTATACATAAAGACATACAGACAGAGACAGACAGACAGAAAACCAATACCCCAGAACGAACCACAAACCAAGTACCGTAGGTGTATAACCTGCATATAACCATCACACATTTTAAATCTTTGCCCTGTGTTCCTTTTCAGTTTAACATTTATTTCTTCATAGGTCAAGGCTCCAAAATTAGACAATGTGTTATGTGAAATGCAAAAACAATGAGGTAAAATAAAACTGTTGATGTTTCTGTCATCTTGGCTTTTAATTCTGTAGAGTTAGTTTATGTCTCGCGCCGATTAGGTCTGTTGTAGTACATATTTCGCATGGACATGTAAATAGTGGATCTTACCCGTCTCGTCACTGATTCTGTTTTGTGTGAATATTAAAAAAAAAAAAACTTTCATGCACCTGTATATATATGTTCTTGTGTGTGCACATAATGCTGTACATAATACTGTAAGTGTGAGGTCCATGGATACAATTCAAGGTTCTGTGGTACACGTAGTGCCTTAATCTTTATTATTATCAATTATTTCATGGACAATTTACACTGATCGCCTATGTTCGTCGGTACTAATCAAAGGGAAAAAAGGAAATAAGATGAAAGTCGCTTGTTAATTGCAATGCTTGTTATTCACTCAGGTGCCTGGACGCTGGTTCCGCTTAACTCTCATGTACTGTATTACACATGTCGTACGCATTTAGAGCGTTTACTTCCCTTTGTTGATGAGATAAGGAATAACATGCAATTTTAGTCAAAGAAATGACAAGTGTACAGCAAGATGTAAAGTGCGACTGTGTGATGACACAAAGCACACCTAAGGAGGATAGGTGTAGCAGAGTCTGCCACATGTGACTGTGGAGAGGGAGATCAGACTCCAGAACATGTTCTCCAAGCATGTCCCCTCCTCCACCAACTGCGGATCCAGACATGGCCTGACCAAACAGATCTGAGGACCAAAATGTGGGGAGCACTGGAGGACCTGGAAAGAACGTCCATGTTCATGGCATCCTCCAGATTCCGAGTCTGACACAACCGTCGTACGAAGAAGAAGAAGAAGATGACACAATTTATGTGTCATTGACACTTCCACTTCAAAGTAGTTTTCCGGAGGATTGGTTTAAAGTTCAAGCTTCAGCAACGCAACACTACTTTTATAGGAAAAAATGTATATTGGAATTGTTCCATGAAAGTTATTAAACAGGCACATCTCAGTGTTTGAATGTTGCAGATCTATACAAATGTCGATTATAAGTGGGTTTTTTATCAAGTTTTTCAACCAACAATAACAGACTTAATTAACAGGGCTGTACGAGTCAATGTTATGCAGCAGTGAAGGTAAATTTACTTGAACTTTCGTAAAAACCGAACTGCATATGAGATATCACAAACATATATGTCCAATATCTTACTGAAAACAAGCAAAGATGAGACCGCATTATTGCACAAAAACAAAAGAAAGAAAGAAAGGAAGAAAGAAACGAACAAAGAAAGAAACAAAGAAAAAAACAAAGAAAAAATCAACCGACAAACGAAAACAACGACAAAAGAACCGAACGAATGAATAAAAGAACCAGTAAACTAACAAACGAAAAGCACTTTTCGTATCATAACTCATGGCCTGACAGTTACCGGTGATAAACTGATTCAACCATAGTAGTAATCAAATGCGTGCATGCTAAGATTAAAGCAGTGCATGTCTACATAAATACTCGATAAATACTCGACAAAATCATTGGAATTTGTTTTCCATTGTCGATGCATGTTTATGTCTGTAATATGATCAGCTGTGCTGTATACCCATTTTACACACAACAATGCAAAACTACATTTGAGACATAGTAGTAGGCCTAAAGAAGCAATTTTGGAGAAGTTTACTGGCGAATTTATCCTAAGAGGTCCAAAGGGCATTCGTTGTGCTGTAATGCAAACACACCTGTAATGATACACTCAAAAATGCTATGTAACTGTACAAATTTATTCAACGAAAGTAAAAAGGAGAATGGTTTCTGAGAAAGGGGACGTAAGCGCTCTAATTGCAGACGACACTTTGCAATCGAGTAAATGAGAGTTATGCGGAACCTGTCTCCTGGCACCTGAGAGAATAATGAGCATTAAATGAACAAGCGACTTTCACTCCCATTTTGGAAAAGGTTTTCGTCATCCAATCTCTTCTGCGTTGGATTACCGATCAGTGTCTTCGCTGATTGACTTATGTTTTCAGTGCTGGCAAGTATCCATAAATAATTATAACAGACGCAAACCGTGAGAACTTAGGTCCACAAAGAGGTACTCTGAAGTGGTCTCACTGATCTTATTAATGGGAAGGAACATAGCGCTAAAACGCGGGGAAGGTTTTCACAATCGATACGCTCCCGGTATTTGGACCATATGCACGTGCAGTGTAAGCAGTGGTCCACAGTATTGCGTCACGAATGGTAGCCATGCGACTAACCCAGGCCGTAATGTTACACGTAAACACCAAAGGCTATTTGTTTATATCTAGCCCATCGAGTCTTATGATACATTGACAGAAAAACCAGCCGGACCAGACCTAATGAACCCCTCCTGTGTACCGGGCTTTTCCTTTCTCACAGCTGACCGAAATACACAGTGTTTGAATTACGCGCACTAATTGTTCACTGAATTGCACAGACCTGCAGCACCAACGCTCTGTCTGGTGGTTTCTAACAACACCCCCTAGTTGTACATTGTAGGTGTATTGACGAAACAATACCTACGTGTTATGGGGCGCCGCTCGGGGGGGGGGGGGGGGGGGGGGGAACAAATGCTGATCCCCATACAGCCGTTAGAAACGTGAGCAGGGGGGTGTATTGTGTGATCACTGATTTATTCGGACGGCTTTGTTCGTGATTGAGACTGACAAAAAAGCTGCTGTGCCTTTTTGTGTCTGTCACGTAAAGAGCTCTTTTTGTCTGTGATAAAAATCTTGACTATGTGAACCCGACTGCCATGGTACACTCGTTAAGAACAAATGCAATGTTCTCTTAAAAGCAGTATTGACCGTTAGCCGCAAACAAAAACGACATGTTCGTCTTGGAAAATATATCACAGATTTTTTCTCTCTCTCAAATCCTGAATTCGCCCAACATGCTTTTACGACTAGTGCGTTGAACTAAACCAGAAGTATATTATATATAAACTTGGCCAAAAAAGTATTGCAACAAATTTCAAACCCAAATTAAAGCATTAATCCCCGTGTCATTTCATTAAAACTGTATATTCTAGTTAAGACCGTTCACTTAACCTCCAGGATCACCTTTTGGATTAAATATTTCTTGTACAGGGATCACGTGACCGCCGCTCAAGTAAGGGTACCCTCAAAATCGACCAGACGGTGTAAACATGTACTGCGATTCCGTAAAACATGTTTGCAAACAAAGGCAAATTTTAATGGCAATTTTGACGTTTTTGCAACGCATGAATGGTAATTCAAGCGTAGAATGATTTAAAATTATCAGTTTTTTTTAATCTTTGACAACACTGGTGAAGTGGCCAAGCTGTTAAGACATCGGCCTGGACATTTTGAGGCCCCGAGGCCTTCGAGTTCGAATCCTTGCCAAGTCGTTTATTTTTTTTGCTCGATCCTTCTTGACAAATATGCTCAGCTCTGAACCGTATGTTACCACTGCAAAATTCAAGCGTTGACTGAAGCTCTCAAGGTCATACACGCCGTACAGGTGGGGTTTCGGCTAGCGTTTGCTGTACAGAATTCTGTACATGATTTTATCCCTATTTTTCAACCTCGTAGCCCCGGAAAGTCATAAATAGACCACAGCTTTAAGTGACCACTGACGATCATACGCGTTGAGAGAGGAGCTAGCGTTGTTATGGGGCGATTTGTGACGATTAAGTTTTTATCTCTACAGGTGTTTGTCGGTGATAACAGCCTGTCTTCGTAACCCTCAACTAAGCCTCAAATGCGACTCAGTGACGCTAAGCAAAATCTCTTCAGTCTATTACGAATACCACAACAGGGTCTGGTTTTTAGCGTGTGTTTTTTTTACTTAATTAAGGCGATAGATATAATTTTCTGTATTTTCCACTGAATTGAAATGTGCTTTACAGCGGATCTTGAGCAGGATAAATGTCGGCATACTTTCAGCTTCTTTGAAAACTACATTCTCACAAACGAAGTTAATTAATGATATGTAAAGGAATCTGCATCTGGGGTGCGTTTACAAATAAACACTGAAAAAACAAAAATCCAGTACGGAGCAAAATCCAGTCGTACCAAATAAATAAGATCATTTATTTTTCATTCTATTTAAAAAAAAAATTTAAGAGAGGGAGGCAGACGAGTTACAATGGAAGAGAAAAAAAGACACTAAACAGTAATCTTTCCCCACGCTAATAAGTCTCTGGATATAGAATACATTCTTTTTTTCAAATACCTCAATTACAACGAACCAGAAGTAATGAAATATTTCTACTTACGCCATGTTCTCTTCCTTTTGTTTCAGCGAAGAAAAGAAACTGTGTTCCAGGCCAAACACTGTACAAAAGGAAGACGTGGAACTTGCGAAGAAAATGCGAAAAAGTGTTTGTGGGTTATCGTCCCTAGTCACATGCTGGCGGCGAAAACAAAATGGCGGATCGCGTAGGTACCGATCGTGTGCGAGGTGGTGGTAAATAATTGTGCTCGGCTTTTTGTTGCAAGAACGCCCGTTACAAACAGAGCTGCTTCGGGAAAACTTTCCACAAGTTCCCTACAGAAGAAAAAAGGTGGGTTGTGCAGTGATTATTTCATCAGGTTTACCTTCTTCAGAATGAGAATGCAATGGCTCGAGTCAACTCACTCAGTAGACTACAGCGTCAGCGAGTACTTACGACTGTGAGTGTGAGTCAGCAGTCAGTACAAAACAACAGTTTACACTTGATGACAAACCCGTGGGCATATTTGCCGAAACCTTTATCAAACCTTGCTTACGGGAAAACTACAGTACAAAGGTACATCACTCATCCGTTTTGCGTTCAGGCAGAGCGTTAGATTTAGACTGAAGATCTGATTTAGCTTTCTTTGTCTTTCCTTTTTGCTTAGTTTAACAATAACATTGTTGTTTTTATTGTCAAACTAGGTGCAGAATATGGATGCAATTCACAAGGCGAGAGGACTTTGAAAAGCTGCAGCCAGCTGCTGTTCAAGGTCTCAAGCTTTGTACTGATCACTTTGAGGCCAACCAGTAAAACAATCCTGCAGAGAGGATCACTTGTGTGGAATGCTGTCCCGACATTGTTTGCAGTGCCCAATCCACCACCGAAGGTTATTTATTTATTGGTTTTAGGTTTTTGCAAACCAAAGAAGCACACTATTAAATGCAGGTTGAGTAATGACAAGTTTGAGGCTGATGTAAGAATTGAAAACAACAGCATTGTTCCCATCAAATAATGCCTGTTTGCATTTAGCGCAAAAAAATGATAAGGCCAACAAAAAAAAGTTACTTATTTTGGATCGACGTCCTGATTATGATGATATGATGAACTTATTTTGCAAAAAAACAGCCCCAAATGGCAAAAAAGGTATAGGGTCGGCGTCAACAACAAAAAAGTTGTATGTTTCTGGTCACCTGACCCTACCTATGTTTTCCCGACGACCCTAGACATTTTTTTTTTTTTGCATTTTCAAAAATAAAAGGGGTATTCGAAAATCAATTGTTTTCCTGTTTTTCAACAAAATAGTTTAAAAAATGGTTTCAAAAAAAAAGGTTAGAAAAAAAATCTCCACCTTTAGTCATGTTAGGTCACAAAAAAGTCTGTTTAAGGTAACATAGGCCCCCCAAAAATAGCGTCGGTAGGTCGGCTTTTTAGTTTTGTATTTTAGCCATCTGAATATTTTAATTTTATTTTTTAATGCCCCCAAAAAGTCTAGGGCCGGTGGGAAAAAAATAGGGTCGGTCCGGATACCGTAAACAGATTATTTTTTGTTTTGCCTTACCAGAAACATACACTTTTTGTGTGTGGCCTAAGACCAATGCCATGAAATTGGGAGAAATGTTTCATTGTGACTGGGTGTTGGTTGTGAGTTTGTCAGTTAAAGAGCTGTGCAATTTGCAGGTTGCTAGTGGGAGGAAGCCACCATCGCAAAGGGTAGCTACAAATGAAGCCAGCACCGACCTGTCGCCTGATACACAAATTGTTCAACCAGGTAAGAGATTTTTAACCATGAAGAACACCCTGACATCAAAAAATGTTTAAACCCATCCATTACATAGTTGATAATCGCTGTATAGGGTGACGGGCGCTGGGGCGGGGTGGTAAGACGTCGGTCTATTAACTCGGAAGGTCGAGGGTTCGAATCCCGGTCGCGGTCGCCTGGTGGGTTAAGTGTGGAGATGTTTCCGATCTCCCAGGTCAACTTATGTGCAGACCTGCTAGTGACTTATCCCCCTTCATGTGTACACGCAAGCACAAGACCAAATACGCACGAAAAAGATCCTGTAATCCATGTCAGAGTTCGGTGGGTTTTAGAAACACAAAAATACCCCGCATGCTTCCTCCGAAAGCGGCGTATGGCTGCCTAAATGGCGGGGTAAAAACGGTCATACACATAAAATTCCACTTGTGCAAATAAATGAGTGCACGTGGGAGTTTCAGCCCACGAACGCAGAAGAAGAAGAAGCTGTATAGGGCGGATGCATGGATGGATGAAATTGTACCTGTAGTTCCCACACGTAAAGATGGGAAACATATCCTGTTAGAGGCATGGTTTGACAAGAAACAATTAAGTGGCTCTATTCCCATCTCCCCCCCCCCCCCCCCCCTTTCCCCGTCGCGATATAAGCTTCGTGGTTGAAAACGACGTTAAACACCAAATAAAGAAAGAAAGAAAGAGGCATGGTGTGTGAGGAGTTTACCTGGTACTGTTGTCCTAATCAATCAATCAATCAATCAATATAAAGCTTATATAGCGCGTATTCCGTGGGTACAGTTCTAATGGCCTCACCCATTCAGTACCAAACAAGGTCAATTCCATCATTGTTCCACATCGAATCCATAGTTGCTAATACACTTCATTTCTGGCCTGCCTTCCTACGCTATTGTTTATTTTCATTTTGTGATTGAATTACACATGTTTTAATTTCTTCCAGGTTGTAACTTGTTATGGTTATGTTATTTTATGTGTGTTTTGTGTGTGTGTTTTCTTTTTTAGATGACATTCAGGCGATCCTGGAGGACATAGGATGTAAAGCATCAAAGTCGTCATCCTCCCCATCCCCTCGTGAAGCGGAACTTCGGCAGAAGGTCAACAAACTGAGGAGCAAGGTTTTCCGATTAGAAAAGAAAACGATGGAACCCCGTGTAAAACGAGCGAGTAAATTAGCCAAGCCTCCCAAGAAAGACTTTGTAATAGAACAGTTGTCTCATATATTATCAGGCGAGGCGAGCTATTTTGCCATTTATGCCTGTTACATATTTACCGGTTATCTGCTGCTGTGTCCATTCCTGGCAGAGACGGAACGCATGTTACCAAGGAGCCGAAGGAGAGTCGATGAGATGAGAGAATGTGATTAACAATTGCCAACTCTCTCCGTACAAAGAGGGTCCAAAATTGTATCAAAATATAGATCGTAGGGAATTCAAAATAAAACAAGAGAGACAAAACATGTACTTCGGCTCATAGAGCCTTCTTTAATTTTTGACTCAAAAGTCCATGCTCCGAGAGTCCTTTTTTTAATTTTGAATTGCCTACCATCTATATTTTTATACATTTTCAAAAAGATTCAACAGTCACCTTCCGTTATTCTTGAACTTGGCTATCCCAGCCTTACCTCAACATTCGATATTCCTGTGATACTTTTGACGTAAAATCAATTTTTACTGTAAAACACTTCGGCAAGAGGATTGGTCCAAGCAAACAAATAATAAACTTGTAAGATTTTTCCTGATATTTCCGATCAATTGCCTATGGTTTTATTTAGCTAAAAGATTCAAACGTCACACCTATGACCCATGGCTATTTTTAAGGGGAGAGTAGCATCCCTGGTGTGTTGTTTTTGATGTACCTTTTGGTCTGTTTACAGTAACATAGGCACACAAAAAGAGGGTCGGTAGGTGGGCTTTTCTTAATTTTTTTTTTATAACCATCTTTTTAAATTATTTTGCCAAAAAACAGGAACAAAATTGATTTTTTTTCTTTTTCTTTTTCTCCAAATGCCAAAAAAAAGGTCTAGGGTTGGCGGGGAAAAAATAATAGGGTTGGTCGGGATACCGTAAACAGACTATTTTGCTTTGTTTTGCCTAAGCAATGACTAACAAACTTTCTTTAGGGTCTGACATTGTATATACTATACAACTTTTTGGGGTATTAACTAAATACATGTATACAGTTTTTGATTCCTTTTATACTTTTTCACAAATTACCCCCCCCCCCCCCCCCCTTTTTTGACTCACATGCGAAGCAAAAGTGAGTCTATGTACTCACCCGAGTCGTCCGTCCGTCCGTCCGTCCGTCCGGCCGGCCGGCCGGCCGGCCGTCCGGAAAACTTTAACGTTGGATATTTCTTGGACACTATTCAGTCTATCAGTACCAAATTTGGCAAGATGGTGTATGATGACAAGGCCCCAAAAAACATACATAGCATCTTGACCTTGCTTCAAGGTCAAGGTCGCAGGGGCCATAAATGTTGTCTAAAAAACAGCTATTTTTCCCATTTTTCCCATTTTCTCTGAAGTTTTTGAGATTGAATACCTCACCTATATATGATATATAGGGCAAAGTAAGCCCCATCTTTTGATACCAGTTTGGTTTACCTTGCTTCAAGGTCAAGGTCACAGGAGCTCTTCAAAGTTGGATTGTATACATATTTTGAAGTGACCTTGACCCTGAACTATGGAAGATAACTGTTTCAAACTTAAAAATTATGTGGGGCACATGTTATGCTTTCATCATGAGACACATTTGGTCACATATGATCAAGGTCAAGGTCACTTTGACCCTTATGAAATGTGACCAAAATAAGGTAGTGAACCACTAAAAGTGACCATATCTCATGGTAGAAAGAGCCAATAAGCACCATTGTACTTCCTATGTCTTGAATTAACAGCTTTGTGTTGCATGACCTTGGATGACCTTGACCTTGGGTCAAGGTCACATGTATTTTGGTAGGAAAAATGTGTAAAGCAGTTCTTAGTGTATGATGTCATTGCTAGGTTTAGGTCAAGCATGTGAGTCGTATGGGCTTTGCCCTTCTTGTTTTTTGTAGTCTGCCCTGGGGGCGGGAGGTCTCCTAATTTCGGTTTCTAGGGTCATCTTATGCTTCCCCATGAGCTGAGAACTTAATTTAAAATGGGCCACGATTTTTTTATTTGTATTTTGTAATTGTGCCTTTGTCCAGTCACATGATTTCACTTTGTACTTAAAAACTTGGCACTGTCATCATTTTATTGCTATTTATTGTTCAGTTGTTCAGTATTTATTGCTATTGGGCATCAGTTGTTCAGTTGCCCTCTTTCGAATGAGCCATGCATGCATTATGGATGTGTTTAGCGAATGGGGATACCTCAAGAAATGTAAAAAAAAGAAACAATGTGAAGCAAACATATAGCACCAAATAAAATAACCGAATCAGAATGGAAACTTCTTCAGTGTATGTGTGTGTGTGTGTGTGTGTGTGTGTGTGTGTGTGTGTGTGTGTGTGTGTTTGCTGTTTTAAATACCGAAAATGTGAAAATAAAGCAAGTCACAACATGAGAAAGATCGACTGTACTAGTCATAACAAAGCAGGAGACAGTCTGGTCAGCATGCAGCAAAGGGGAATAACTCATATTTAGCCATTCTCATTTCTAAGCATGCCCAATGAGGAAGTTATCCTTCTTCCCATTGTAGTTTCTTTGTCCAGGCGTAAGCCGCCTACGTCACGCACATAACAACGAACACAGAACTGTATAAGCCTTCAACCCGGTTATTCCACACTCGGTCAGATCATCGTGCACTTATTTCTTCGCATTTCTTGCACTTGTTGGTGCCAAGGATTCCCTGGAGTCCTTTTGTCGTCTGCTTGACCTTACGAGCAGCAGACGACAATTTGTTGAGGACAGGGACTGCCGTAGGGAGGCAGTTCGGTACGGGGAATGGCCGAGACTTGTGAGCCGAGACCAATGCCGAGGCGAGACGCGACACACGACGGGGTGGGTAAATCACAGGCGCATGAACAGTTTGATTGACATTATTATTCAATGAAACTTTCTACCTTTCTTTGGTCAAAGTAAAATGATAAACGTGTTACGGTACATTGTATGATTTAGGAGCTGTACTTGTCATGGTAATTCACACTTCGTCTTTTTTAGGAACCGTCAATTTCCTTTAGGTGAATAGCTAACACGAGTACTTTTCAATAAGCCATGTCACTGATATATAGGTTCTATGATCAATGCCAAATACAGTATGTGGACTAGAAGTCGATTGAACCATACTTCCTACAAACCCAGCTAAGATAAAATATAAATGATGACAAGCACGCTTGCACGCACAAAAGTAAATAAACATACACAAACTCCTCCCTCCCCAACACACACCACACACACACACACACACCACACACACACACACACACAAACACACACACACGCACACACACACACACACACACACACACACACACACACACACACACACACACACACACACACACCTTGACATATTACACCGTAGTCACACAACACACAAACCAATCTTGAAACATCGAACACCAACGGTGAGAACAAGAAGCACGAACATACGACAGTCGATCCTGTCCATAACAACCGTGGTCGTTATAGACAGGTGCTCGATACAGACAGGTGAATTATAAGGAAAAAACCCTTGTGTGGGATCTTTTGGAGTGGTCGTTGAGGGTAGGTGGTCGCTTTTGATAGGTGGTCGCAAGGGCAGGTTCCACTGTAGTTCAGTCTTTCAACTGCACACTTTTTGCTTTAAAAACTTTAATGTTGTCGTCAACCGTGTTGTGCATTTGTGTAATTTTGTATTCATTTTGTATGGGTCACGTAGGATAAGCTTATGCTTGAGTTCGTGCCCCAGTTGTCTGGTACGTAATAAGTTCGTGCCCCAGTTGTCTCCATCCGTCGCTACCTCACCCACGACACCTGTGTCAAGCTGGTTGTCTCCTTCATCTTCAGTCGTCTGGACTACTGCAACTCCCTTCTGGCTGGCCTCCCCGCCTCATCCATTCATGGCCTACAACGAGTCCAGAACGCTGCTGCCAGGCTGACGTTGAGGAAGACGAAGCGAGACCACATCACCCCCCTACTTCGCTCCTTGCACTGGCTCCCTGTCAACACCCGAATCTCATACAAACTGTCCACTCTGGTCTACAAGTGTCTCAACGACTCTGCTTCCGAGTACCTTCAATCCTCCCTGGACCTGTACACCCAGCCCTCCGACCGTCCCCTTCGTTCTGCTGCTGTCCCACTCCGCCTTCACATCCCTCGCTCGAAACTCGCATCTGCTGGTCAGCGTGCATTTCCCTCCGCGGGCCCCTCCGTCTGGAACTCCCTGCCGCTTGAGCTTCGCCAGAGCCCCTCTCTTGACGCGTTCAAGAGTAGGTTGAAGACTCAGTTCTTCCCGTAGCTGACTGCGACTTTCATGTTCGACGTGATGTGTTGTGCCCCAAAAGACATTCTTATGCTGTGCTCTGTGAGAGGTGTTTTCTTTGTGTTTAATATTATTTTGTTTGGACCTAGCTATTGATGTGTACATTGTTGTTAAACAGTTGTTTGTTGTATGTTTATCAGGGTTTGCTAGTGTGTGATAGGGTTCGTGTCCGTCTGTAGATGTTAGTTTCTTTGTTAGTCCTGTGTTGACAACTCTTCGACAAGCGCTTAGAACTGTACCCACGGAATACGCGCTATATAAGCTTCATATTGATTGATTGAATAATTGTTTGATTTTAAATACACTTTTGTTTAGACCAACTTTTGGCGCCAGTGGTTACACCTTGTCCGTAGAGACCAGAGTCGGTTCTGGATTAATCCCCTCTCTCCTCACTCTCCTGCCTCGCTTACCTGCATACGTAATACGACTGGAGTTTACAGTCATGTCGGCACCCCGGATACATTGTTCTAAACAGTGAATCGAAACAATGAATCTGGACACTGTGGTAGAATGGAGAATGAACAAGTCGCGTAAGGCGAAATTACTACATTTAGTCAAGCTGTGGAACTCACAGAATGAAACTGAACGCACTGCATTTTTTCACAATGACCGTAGTCCGCCGCTTGTGCATAACGGAGTGAAACTGACGAGCCTGTTCAGCGCGGTAGTAGTTTCGCTGTGCTGCATAGCACGCTTTTCTGTACCTCTCTTCGTTTTAACTTTCTGAGCGTGTTTTTAATCCAAACATATCATATCTATATGTTTTTGGAATCAGGAACCGACAAGGCATCACAACTCTGGAATTCTTTACCAGACTATATCAAACTTAGTGATTCCCTAAGTCATGAATTTAAGCACTTTTTGTCAAAAAACGATTTAAGTCCGCCGTGTTATTTTTATTCTGGAGATCGCATGTCACAAATAATTCACTGTAAGCTCAGGTTATATATAAGTGATCTTAATAACGATCTAGTTGCTACAGATGCATCTTGTGACTGCGGATTCCCGTCCGAATCCGTACAACACTTCATATTCGATTGTCCAAATTATCGCGAAGCACGTCAAGAAACTATACATACCCTCCCTAATCACATAATTCACCTCCCCCACCTTTTAAACGGAGACAGACAGTATTCTTTAGATTTGAACAGGAAAATGTTTTCCACCGTACACTCGTTCATTGAACGTTCAGGCCGCTTTGGGTAAATCAGAATAAATGCTCTACAAGCCGGACAACAACTTTAACTTCTGCACATCTCCTACCCATCCCTCTTCTTTTATTCATCTTCTTTCCCTCCTTCCTTCCTTTACTGTCTTTCTTTATAATCATTATGCAACGTTCATTACGTTATTAATATATTTGGTTTATTGAGACAAATTTTTCAGCCGTTACTGCCTTATGTTGTACTGTCATGCAGGAACACCACTATAAGCTTCTAGCTTGTTGCTGTTTCTGTGAACTTTGTATACATGTCATGATTGTAACCTTTGTTAAAATAAACTTATGTTTAAACCAGATGAAATTGTTTTTAAATCGATTTCGGAAATTTAATTTTGATCATAATTTTTATATTTTTAATTTTCAGAGCTTGTTTTTAATCCAAATATAACATATTTATATGTTTTTGGAATCAGGAAATGATGTAGAATAAGATGAACGTAAATTGGGATCGTTTTATATAAAAAAAAAAATTATCACCATTTTCAGATTTTTAATGACCAAAGTCATTAATTAATTTTTAAGCCACCAAGCTGAAATGCAATACCGAAGTCCGGCCTTCGTCGATGATTGCTTTACAAAAATTTCAATCAATTTGATTGAAAAATGAGGATGTGACAGTGCCGCCTCAACTTTTACAAAAAGCCGGATATGACGTCATCAAAAGTATTTATCGAAAAAAAGAAAAAAACTTCTAGGGATATCATTCCCAGGAACTCTCATGTCACATTTCATAAAGATCGGTCCAGTAGTTTGATCTGAATCGCTCTACACACACACACGCACAGACACACACAGACACACACAGACACACACACACACACACACGCACACACACACACACACACACACACACACACACACACAAAACTAACATACATCACGACCCTCGTCTCGATTCCCCCTCTATGTTAAACCATTTAGTCAAAACTTGACTAAATGTAAAAATGAAAAATATAACGCACGCACGCACGCACACGTAGGTCCGAAATGCAGTTACGGAGTTGGTTCTAAGAGGCTTCGGGTGTTTTTCTTTTAACTTTTATTGCATTTTAGTGCAACATAATTTAAAACTACTTAGCCTGTTAGTATTTGAGTGGAAATCTGGAGAGGTTAAGAAAAATGTACAGGCAGAAGGAACAAAATGGCTTCAGTGGCATTTTCAAATGTATAGAGTTTTCAAATCAAATTCGATCAGTCCTAGAAAACTTTGTCGTTTGTGCTTTTAATTTATCGGTTGTACGCAATAGGAGTGACGGAAGCCGAACAAAACACCAAATAAAGGTGATCGAGGAAATGTAAAGCCTCGCATTAATTGGGCAAAGCCGACTTCGCGAAGTCTTCTTCAAAAAGCTGGCTGCGCGAAGCTTTGGTACTACACTTCTGTAACAAGACTTCGAGAAGTCTTTGCAAAGTCAACTTCGGGCTCAAATAAGGTAAGGTAAGGTAAGGGAAAGTAGGGTAAGGTCAGGTAAGGCAAGGTATGGTAAGGTAAGGTAAGTTAAGGTATGGTATGGTAAGGTAAGGCAAGGTATGGTAAGGTAAGGTAAGGTAAGGCATGGTATGGTAAGGTAAGGTATGGTAAGGTAAGGTAAGGTAAGGTATGGTAAGGTAAGGTATGGTAAGTTAAGGTAAGGTAAAGTAAGGCAAGTTATGGTATGGTAAGGTAAGGTAAGGTAAGGTAAGGTAAGGTATGGTAAGGTATGGTAAGGTAAGGTAAGGCAAGGTATGGTAAGGTAAGGTAAGGTAAGGCAAGGTATGGTAAGGTAAGGTAAGGTAAGGTAAGGTAAGGTAAGGTAAGGTAAGGTAAGGTAAGGCAAGGCAAGGTACGGTATGGTAAGGTAAGGGAAAGTAGGGTAAGGTAAGGTAAGGTAAGGTAAGGCAAGGTATGGTAAGGTAAGGTAAGGCAAGGTATGGTAAGGTAAGGTAAGGTAAGGTAAGGTAAGGTAAGGTAAGGCAAGGCAAGGTAAGGTAAGGTAAGGTATGGTAAGGTAAGGTAAGGTAATGTAAGGTATGGTAAGGTAAGGCATGGTAAGGTAAGGTAAGGTAAGGTAAGGTAAGGTAAGGTAAGGCAAGGCAAGGTAAGGTAAGGTAAGGTAAGGTATGGTAACCTCGACACATGTGTTTAAATATACGAGAGAGCATGAAAACCCAATTTGCATGTATAAGACTAGAGGGGCGTAACACTTCACAGAAAAACCAACGCTTAGACCGTTAATTGAATAGTACATTCATAGGCCGGTAAGAGGGGTGGTTTTAGGCCATAGCAGACAGCAACACAGGCAGCAGGAAGGCTATAACACCAGAACACACTCGTTAGCCCTGACTATGGCTCACCTCTTGTACTGAACCACTCAAGCGTCACTCCTTCGTGTGCAAACAGTGGAACTCGCTTCTTAAGACCTTCACAGATCTGAAAAACACGTCTTTAATAGTAGAAGGGAGTCTTAAAATGGAGTTCAGTTTACAGACACAATTTGCAGAGAATTTAAAAAAAATCAAGGTCTCAACAGAGGGGAAATTATTAATCGGGTCTGTGGGGGAAGGGGGGTATTTTAAGAGGGGGGGGGGGGGGGTTTCAGTGTATTACTGTTCCTGCAATGGCTGGCACCTGAGCCCTTCACACGCAAAACCACTTTGGGCTGGCACTTTCATAGCACATTCAAACATATTGCCAACACCGTTTTACATTGACGCTGAGGCAATATTGACTACGGCGGGTCAGTTAGTTAGGCCGAGAAACAGCGTTTTTCGTCTTGAAATGACTACAGCATGGCCTTGGTTTTTGCTTATGTGCTTGGATCTTGAGTGGTGTAACACATTAAGTTTAACAAATAATCTTTCACTATTGCCAATTTATATTAAAAAAAAATCTAACATCCCGACTGCTAGCCGTGGTGAGTTGGATTTGTTGATGAATTTATTTCTTAAAAAAAAAATAATAAAAAAAAATAAACAAGAGACTTTTACGTAATTAATTCATTAAAAAAAACTCCAGCTGAGCAGAGAAAGCACCTGGGCTGTTACTCTTTGGTACGTGACAAAGTGAATGGTCTGATTCCATGTAAATGACTAACCAGATCTGATATGGTGACCCTCCACCACGAAATGAGTGGCGTGTCACCTTTGCATGATTTTCATATTTTTACATTTTCCTAAAGAATTTTTTTATGCTCTATCCAGTGGTGAAACCCGTTTTAGAAAAGAGCGAAAACTGTTTGAGTTATAAGCCTGTGACTAAGGTGACCCTCACACTGTTACAAGACACTGCCCGGACTTATATTGAGCCTAGCGCAGAACCGCGCGAGGTGACATGCGACTCATTTCGTGGTGGAGGGTCACAATTATGGTGAGCCGAACTGTTCACACGGGAAGGAGCGTGTCTTTTAAGAATCCATCATATTTTCCATTGACGTGAAAAGATTACCTCTTACTGAGCTAAAACCGATTGGCCGTATATGATTGTATGCTAGTGCGCACGAGCTCCCATCGAGATAAAGGCTGTCCTTAATTTTTTGTTTGTTTGTTTGCTTAACGCCCAGCCGACCACGAAGGGCCATATCAGGGCGGTGCTGCTTTGACATAGATAACGTGCGCCACACACAAGACAGAAGTCGCAGCACAGGCTTCATGTCTCACCCAGTCACATTATTCTGACACCGGACCAACCAGTCCTAGCACTAACCCCATAATGCCAGACGCCAGGCGGAGCAGCCACTAGATTGCCAATTTTAAAGTCTTAGGTACTATGACCCGGCCGGGGTTCGAACCCACGACCTCCCGATCACGGGGCGGACGCCTTACCACTAGGCCAACCGTGCCGGTTGTCCTTAATTGAGCCCGAGGTTCACTTCCCGAAGACTTCGCGAAGTGTTTCTACCATAGTCTTATAGATCAGTGCCGAAGCTTCGTGCAGCAAGCTTCGTGCAGCAAGCATCGTAAAGTAGCTTTCGCGAAGTCGAATTTGCCCAATTGTGGCCATTTCTGCGATTTGGGGCATTGTTGATGACCAACGTTTCTGATTAAATAAACGCGGGGTAAAAGTTGGACCAAAAAGTAAAAAAAAAAAAAAAAATTTGACTGTACTCACTGACTCCCACTTCAAGCAGAATTTCTAAAAGTTCAAGAAAGTATCAGTGATATCACATTGTAAAACAGATGAAAAAAAGGAAAATAGTCTTGGGGTGTACAAAACAATTATTTTGACCATAGTGTCTGTTTTCAGTGTACATGCACTGACAGTGACCGAAATGGCCACAATTAATATCAGACGTATTAACAGTATAACTAGCAGTCCCGCTAACAGGCACGTATCTCCACTAGCTCGCCACTCACTCATATTTCACTATTATCAATATTGTGAATGGGTGATTGTTTCCGTAAACGATTGCAAGGCACGAGCCAGTCGGTAATAAGCGAAACTATTGATTGTCACTATTGATTGAGTTTCTGCGACTGTCGACTCGAGCCCTGTTTTGTGGCTGAGTCGAATGTGACATCGATCGATATGATATCAAAGAAACACCGTCTGTTGCCCCCCCAAAAAACCCGGTCTGTTGACTAACTTAGAATTATAATTCGCTTGATTTTCAACAACCAAAAGGAAGAAGAAACAAGTCGCGTAAGGCGAAATTACTACATTTAGTCAAGCTGTGGAACTCACAGAATGAAACTGAACGTAGTCCGCCGCTAGTGCTAAAGGCAGTGAAAGTGACGAGCCTGTTTGGCGCGGCAGCGGTTGCGCTGTGCTTCATAGCGCACTTTACTGTACCTCTCTTCGTTTTAACTTTCTGAGCGTGTTTTTAATCCAAACATATCATATCTATATGTTTTTGGAATCAGGAACCGACAAGGAATAAGATGAAATAGTTTTTAAAACGATTTCGGAAATTTAATTTTAATCATAATTTTTATATTTTTAATTTGGCAGTGGCTACTTTGCCGGTACCGGCAACGTAGCCTGTAGACCAAAGTCATTAATTAATTTTTAAGCCACCAAGCTGAAATGCAATACCGGAGTCCGGCCTTCGTCGAAGATTGCTTGGCCAAAATTTCAATCAATTTGATTGAAAAATGAGGGTGTGACAGTGCCGCCTCAACTTTTACAAAAAGCCGGATATGACGTCATCAAAGACATTTATCGAAAAAAAGAAAAAAACGTTCGGGGATGTCATACCCAGGAACTCTCATGTCAAATTTCATAAAGATCGGTCCAGTAGTTTAGTCTGAATCGCTCTACACACACACACAGACAGACAGACAGACAGACAGACAGACAGACAGACAGACACACACACACACACACACACACACACACACACACACACACACACACACGCACATACACCACGACCCTCGTCTCGATTCCCCCCTCTACGTTAAAACATTTAGTCTTCTTCTTCTTCTTCAGCGTTCGACGATAAAATATTTAGTCAAAACTTGACTAAATGTAAAAAGTGCTCGTTATACACAACAGTTAAATGGTTCTTCTTCTTCTTCTTTTTCGTACGACGGTTGTGTCAGACTCGGAATCTGGAGGATGCCATGAACATGGACGTTCTTTCCAGGTCCTCCAGTGCTCCCCACATTTTGGTCCTCAGATCTGTTGGGTCAGGATAACATGAAGCATAACTTTATTTCGTGTGTGCACATTTCCTACTGAAGATAAATTCACGGTAAAAAAGAAAAGTGCTCGTTATTCACAACAGTTAAATGGTTCAGATAACGGCTTCACATTTTCACATGAAGGATAACTTTATTTCGTGTGTGCACATTTCCCACTGATAAATTCACGGGAAAAAAGTGATCGTTATATATAAGTTAAATGGTTCAGATAACGGCTTCACATTTTCAGATGAACGATAACTTTATTTTGTGTGTGCACATTTCCTACTGAAGATAAATTCACGCAATACCAAAATTTCAGTTCCTCGTTTTTAGACTGTGAGTGCTCTTGTCAGCAACAGCCATTACACCAGACGAAAAGGGGCGTCCTGAAATGATCTGAAAATCCATTAACACCAGAAACTATACTGATAGGATACCAGTCCGTCAGCGCCCTGTCAACTGCTGACAATGCAATTTAAATCAGCCTGTCCCCCATTAGATTAGGGTGTGCTTGACATAAATCTTGTGTACTGTAAAGATGTTTTACTTCCGTGTAAACGGTCATTGCACACCGCCAAAGATCTGTCCAGGCTTTTACATGGGATAATGGAATCTTAACCCTTGGAAACACACACACACACAAACGCACCTACGCACGCATACACGCATGCACGCACGCACACACCCACGCACGCACGCACGCACGCACAAACACACATTGGCGCGCACCCACACACACACGCACCCACACACACACACACGCACACACACACACACACACACACACACACACACACACACACACACACACACACACACACACACACACACACACACACACACACACTCACACACACATGTGTAATCTGAGTATGGCTTTTTTTCTCTCGCTGAATTGATTTTGAAACTGCCAGGTATATGCCAAATTATTTCAGGAAAAAAAAATCAGCAATCTTCCTGCTTTCTCTTCAAATTGAGTAGGGATTCTTTTGCTTTGATGAATTGATGTTGAAACAACCCGGTGTATTAATGTGCACAATGGGGTGGGGATGTAGCTCAGTCGGTAGCGCGCTGGATTTGTATCCAGTTGGCCGCTGTCAGCGTGAGTTCGTCCCCACGTTCGGCGAGAGATTTATTTCTCAGAGTCAACTTTGTGTGCAGACTCTCCTCGGTGTCCGAACACCCCCCCCCCCCCCCCCCGTGTGTACACGCAAGCACAAGACCAAGTGCGCACGAAAAAGATCCTGTAATCCATGTCAGAGTTCGGTGGGTTATAGAAACACAAAAATACCCAGCATAATTCCTCCGAAAACGGCGTATGGCTGCCTAAATGGCGGGGTAAAAAACGGTCATACACGTAAAATTTCACTCGTGCAAAAAAACACGAGTGTACGTGGGAGTTTCAGCCCACGAACGCAGAAGAAGAAGAAGAAGTAATGTGCAAAATTATTTCAGAAAACAAACAAACAATCATGTTTCTTTCATACGCATATCCTCTTAGTTTTTTCAACACTTTTTTTTCTCCCTCACCTTCACGTCTCAACATTCTATCACGCAGCTAGGGAGTTTTCATTTTTTAAGCCCTGACACTTCACCAGCCGTTCAGTGGCAGTAAATCCACATGACTTTACATGGAGATTTTCCTCGCAAAGCACTGTACACTGTAAACACAGTCTCAGTGGGTTCCTCTGGTGGCGTGAGTGTCGCGACTCCTTTATGATCAGAGATAACGGATCTCTCTCAAGGGCCCTTGTCTAGGGTCCTTATGATTTTATCATAACCGTTCGGTCATGGCACGGTCCTATCTGTTTTCATGGCCAAACAACATACAATCTTCATTTGGCAACGGGATGGGAGAACGATGGCGCGGGGTGGTGTGAATACATGGAACCGGTGTAACAGGCCATTTTAACACATAGTCAGTTTTGACCGGGAGGTCATTCTGGGCTAGCCTATTTTGACCCCCACTAGTCAGTTTTGACCTCCCCTTCAAACTTCAAGAATAAGTACTTTAGGACCTTTTAAAACGAAATATATGTATATGTGCACAATATTTGTTGGCAAAATTATTAAAAAAAAACAAGTCGCGTAAGGCGAAATTACTACATTTAGTCAAGCTGTGGAACTCACAGAATGAAACTGAACGTAGTCCGCCGCTAGTGCAAAAGGCAGTGAAAGTGACGAGCCTGTTTGGCGCGGCAGCGGTTGCGCTGTGCTTCATAGCACGCTTTACTGTACCTCTCTTCGTTTTAACTTTCTGAGCGTGTTTTTAATCCAAACATATCATATCTATATGTTTTTGGAATCAAGAACCGACAAGGAATAAGATGAAATAGTTTTTGAAACGATTTTGGAAATTTAATTTTGATCATAATTTTAATTTTTTTTAATTTTCAGAGCTTTGTTTTTAATCCAAATTAACATATTCATATGTTTTTGGAATCAGAACATGATGAAGAATAAGAGGAACGTAAATTTGGATTGTTTTATAAAAACAATTTTATTTTACAATTTTCAGGTTTTTAATGACCAAAGTCATTAATTAATTTTTAAGCCACCAAACTAAAATGCAATACTGAAGTCCGGCCTTCGTCGAAGATTGCTTGGCCAACTTTTCAATCAATTTGATTGAAAAATGAGGGTGTGACAGTGCCGCCTCAACTTTTACAAAAAGCCGGATATGACGTCATCAAAGACATTTATCGCAAAAAAGAACAAAAACTTCCGGGGATATCATTCCCAGGAACTCTCATGTGAAATTTCAGAAAGATCGGTCCAGTAGTTTAGTCTGAATCGCTCTACACACACACACACACACACGCACATACACCACGACCCTCGTCTAGATTCCCACTCTATGTTAAAACATTTAGTCAAAACTTGACTAAATGTAAAAAGGAGCTAGCTATGCTATGCACAATTCGGGACATTATTTTTTTCTCTGCAAATAATTCGATTTTTTTTTTTATCGAGCTGCTGTCCTTTGGAATCACTCATACTCAACAGTTTCCCATCGAAGTCGATCACGTTCGTAGACTGGAGGTATACTTACAGCCATACATAACAAATACGAGATTAAATTAGACGATTTCGACCCCTTCAACATCGCACATATCAACAGTTCTCCCGGCGTGCTAAAGTAAATGTGACGGTTTGACGGACTAGTAAAGCGCGAACAAACAAAGCAGTGTTATGGTAAGTAATATTAGGGCACACTGAGTGGTGACTCAAACAATGAATGCCGAACAACGCCTGCTATAAATCTTGCAAGGTTATGTGTCTTGTGAAAAGAAGTACATAATATTATCTACATAGAAGCAAACACGTTTTTATATTTAGTCAAGTTTTGACTAAATATTTTAACATCGAGGGGGAATCGAAACGAGGGTCGTGGTGTATGTGCGTATGTGTGTGCGTGCGTGTGTGTGTGTGTGTGTGTGTGTGTGTAGAGCGATTCAGACTAAACTACTGGACCGATCTTTATGAAATTTGACATGAGAGTTCCTGGGTATGAAATCCCCGAACGTTTTTTTCATTTTTTTGATAAATGTCTTTGATGACGTCATATCCGGCTTTTCGTGAAAGTTGAGGCGGCACTGTCACGCCCTCATTTTTCAACCAAATTGGTTGAAATTTTGGTCAAGTAATCTTCGACGAAGCCCGGACTTCGGTATTGCATTTCAGCTTGGTGGCTTAAAAATTAATTAATGACTTTGGTCATTAAAAATCTGAAAATTGTAAAAAAAAATAAAAATTTATAAAACGATCCACATTTACGTTTATCTTATTCTCCATCATTTGCTGATTCCAAAAACATATAAATATGTTATATTCGGATTAAAAACAAGCTCTGAAAATTAAATATATAAAAATTATTATCAAAATTAAATTGTCCAAATCAATTTAAAAACACTTTCATCTTATTCCTTGTCGGTTCCTGATTCCAAAAACATATAGATATGATATGTTTGGATTAAAAACACGCTCAGAAAGTTAAAACAAAGAGAGGTACAGAAAAGCGTGCTATCCTTCTTAGCGCAACTACTACCCCGCTCTTCTTGTCAATTTCACTGCCTTTGCCATGAGCGGTGGCCTGACGATGCTACGAGTAAAATGGCATTGCGTTTCATTCTGTGAGTTCGACAGCTACTTGACTAAATATTGTATTTTCGCCTTACGCGACTTGTTAAGTTTACAAGGGGAAACGAGTGTAAGCGCGCTAAGATCAATAAGCGTGTATTATGCCGCCATAGATCGAAGGCCGAGTGTGTGTGTGTGTGTGTGTGTGTGTGTGTGTGTATGTGTGTGTGTGTTCGCTTGTTCCTCGCCGCTGTTCAGAATTCTGTCCAGAATTTTCTCACCTAAGTGGTGAAGAATCGTTGTCAGCCATAAACTTTTTTTGTCGTTGTGCCCTGGCTGTTGTTAACCAGGTTTTCGTTGCTATGGCAGAACCGAGACATTCACATTTTGTATGGCATAATCCATTTTATTGCTTACCTGATAAGTCAATACAAATTTGCGCAAGCTATTCCAGACTTCTATGGAGTTTTCTTTTTTTTAGAATTCGACCAGGATTGTATGTTTAACATTGAACCAAGATCTTAATTATGTCTAATTTGAGTGAATCAGAATTTAAACCCAAAAAAGAATTTGAACCAGAATAGTATGAATGATACTTAATTTGAGTGAACCAGAATTGTATGGAAGATACTCAATTTGAATGAACCAGGTCAGAATTATAGTTATGAAAAGGCATAATACTCATTTTCCAATTACCCCAAAACACTTCCATTCTTTTTTCGCGAGAGACGGCAGTCGCACACTGCTCGTTGCAGCAACAAAGTGTGGGAAAGTACAAGGAATAACGCAGGTCTACATTGATTCATTCAAATGAAAACGGCTGATATCATCTGATGGGAAATCATTCCATGTAAAGAGAAACTGTCAATACAGGCATGAGACCAAGGGTAGGGCGGATGATGGCGAGAGAGGTGAAGGGACAGGGAATGTTTACAGTGCCGTGTGTCGGGCTGTGAGCAGTGCCCACCAATGTTTAGCTTAGGCACCGTCGCGGCAGACGGGCCTTAGTTCTATGCAGGAAAATGCTGCGCGCTATTCTAGCCATCTGGCCAACTGTCGTCCTCATCTCTAAGGCAGACTGATACCAAGAGGTGTAAGTTACACCCGCCTTCAGGCTCAGGCATTTTCAAACGCTCGACTCAAGACTAAATAGAGGAAGGTAGAACGTCCAAGGGGAAAGGAGCAAGCACACTTTGTATTCTCATTGGGATATTATATACTGCTGGTGAGGGGGGGGGGGGGTGGGGGGGGGGGGGGGGGGGGTTGCAATCGAGATAGAGTTGCGTTATTGATTTTTTTGGGGGGGTGGGGATTGTGAGGAATTCATTGTGCCAGATGTCATACAAGATTGTGCGTGTAAGTTTCCTGCAAAACTCCCAAACAAAATTAAGACTGCGAGAAAATCAAATCCCGATATCAAGACCTCGAAGTGTCACAAGTCAACAGTGATTAACACCGAAAAGAATAGCGTCTCTCTGTATATCCATTTTTCATTTCACTTAATATCTTCTTCATGTGGGTTCGCGTACAAGAGCCTCTTTAGAAAATCCAATCACACAGACGTACCGAGGCCTTTGAATGGAATAAAAGTCAATATTGACCCTGTACTTTGTGCGAGACAATTCAAGTAAGTCACCAACACAAACCTACCCTCATGCTCTGCTCTCGGTAAACAGAGAATGCTGTCTGTTCCAATTTTCAATTAAAGCCTGGGGTTCTGTTTGCCTGCAGGGGTGCTTCTTTTGAATAAAACACTCGTAAGATCTTGCAGAGTTAGAAGGATCATACTGTGATATAATATTATGGGATATTTGTCAGTCTTAGGTGCGTTGGTGATTCATGTACGTTTCTTCATTCGTGAAATGGACAAAGAAGCGGTCCTGAAATTAGAATTATTGTTCTGGAAAAGCGTTTAAATTTGCACGGTATTTTCTCAAATATCTAAACTCTGTTTTTGCAACAAAAACTTGTGCGCGCGCGCGCGTGTGTTTGATTGTGTATGTCGTGTCGTTTGTGTGTGTGTGTGTTTATGTGTGTGTGTGTGTGTATGTGTGTGTGTGTGTGTGTGTGTTCGTGTTCATGCGGGTGGTTAATGACTAATATTAATGTTTCTGTTGGAGATCAAGTTGTTACAAGATAATTAGCATAAACTCTTTATCTACGGTTACAACCTTATCCATCAATAATATTACTTTTCTCTCTATCTTTCACGCGTACACTCTCACGCGCACGCATGCGGCCACCACGCACCACCCATTATACTAAAACCGACGCTCTCACACTGCACACCTCTGATTATTTGTTTTATCAATGCCCTACATCGGTGTAAGGGAGGTAAGCACGTTCACGCTCACTTACACCACCCTGATCAGTTGTTTCCCTTGAAAGACATTCTTCGTATTCCAGCAAGATGCTTCTGCAACATCGCTATTAACAGGAGAGGGCACACAATTTAAGTCTGGAACAGAGTGTAAACAGCTTATCGTAAGTAAGGCCTAGAAAGCTACTAAACAAATGAAAAATGTTCTTCACCAAAAATATTGATCCAACTTATCTTGTGTAACTGCTGTCTCAAAACTGGTGTATATTGACTCTCTCTCTCTCCTCTCTCTCGCACACAAAACACTATTGTAACAAATGCCCATCTCTTTCATATGAGCAACAGAGACACAGACGCCTACACACACAAGCGAGCTGAAAGTCAACTCAATGTTTATCAGTTTTCTACATTTTATTGTTTTAGAACATTTTTATCGAGTGTGAGACAAAAATACATCTTTTCAAACTAACAAGCAATCGCAGATGCAAAATACTGCTGTAATCATCAATATACATATTTCAGAGGTTAGACACAAGCTGTGTATCAGAAAAAAAAAAAAAAAAGAAGAAAAAAAACAACCTAGAAAACAGGCGTGCAGAATCTCAATCCTTCGACAACAAAATTACGAATAACTATGGAAAATTCTGCAAACTGTATGTGTGCTGAAGAGGAGATGTTTGCAACTTGAATCTAGCACTGCTGTGAACCTGTTCAGGTTCTGTACGCTCCTTCACATGCTAGAGGGAAAAAAATACGATAAGAAGAAAATCTATCTTTCTTTCTTTATTTGGTGTTTAACGTCGTTTTTAACCACGAAGGTTATATCGCGACGGGGAAAGGGGGGGAGATGGGATAGAGCCACTTGTTAATTGTTTCTTGTTCACAAAAGCACTAATCAAAAAATTGCTCCAGGGGCTTGCAACGTAGTATAATATATTACCTTACTGGGAGAATGCAATAAAGTTTCCAGTACAAAGGACTTAACATTTCTTACACACAGGGCCTACTGCTTGACTTAAATCTTTACAAACATTGACTATATTCTATACAAGAAACACTTAACAAGGGTAAAAGGAGAAACAGAATCCGTTAGTCGCCTCTTACGACATGCTGGGGAGCATCGGGTAAATTCTTCCCCCTAACCCGTGGGGGGTAGAAAATCTATCATCAAAGTATTTTACCGAATATTGACATGATACAACTTCATTTTAAAAAGTGACGCTTAGAGTGGATTACAAATATATATATATATATACGACTAGTGTCTGTCTGTCTGTCTGTTCGCGATGCACGGCCAAAGTTCTCGGTGGATCTTTTTCAAATTTGGACACCGTATTCAGCTACACCCCGGACACAACCTCATCGATGAGATATTTCAACACGTGCTCTCAGCGCGCAGCGCTGTGCGCGCTGAACCGATTTTTGTTTTTTGTTTTTTGTTGTTGTCGGGATCCACTACCAGTAACTCTTCCTTATCTTCTCCAGTGTTTTCAGCCGCGATTATCTCCCTTCCTCCGTGTGGCGTCAATCCATATTCCCGTTACTACGTTACTATTTTTAGAAGGTCACTGCACGTTACTATTTTTAGAAGGTCTCCAGTGTTTTGCGCGTTTATCTCCTTTCCTTCGTGCGCCGGCGAAGCCGGCGTACACCCGGTCCCAGGCGCAGCCTGGTATTCGGCTCTACTTCTTCCCGGCGAAGCGGGTAATCATCTAGTATATATATATATATAAGAAAAAGAGAAGGATAAATTAAGAAAGAAGTTCTGTCTTTAGAAGTTCCAAGTATTCAATAAGTTACAGTGTCTCTTTTTCAGGGGACACACACATGTGCACACACATGCATGTACAAGAGTGCACAGTATGTCTCACTCACATGCATACATGTACAAGAGTGCACATGTCTCACACACATGCATGTACAAGAGTGCACATGTCTCACACACATGCATGTACAAGAGTGCACATGTCTCTTGTGCTTATCTCACCAATGAAAATGTGCAGCATCAAAAATTAACAGCAAGTTTCAGTCAACACAAAGAATGTACCCAATTTCTGATAGGAGGTAACACCAAACATACCTGAATCAAGAGAATCAATTGAAGAGAAGTTCAGAAAATAGAAACCATTTATCAGGTATCTTTTATTGAATCTGTAATTTGTTTTCTCCACATGCAGGGACAGATACCAGATATTATTATACAAATTTAGCTACAAGTACTATGTAACAATATAAGGCACTTGCAAATCGACAATGTTCAAAAATAGCTTTGTTGGGTTTTCATTGGCTGCGCAAGAGTTGAGCCCCTTGGAAAACAAGAAGGGCAAAGCCCATACGACTCACATGCTTGACCTTTACATGACCTTGACCTTCAGCTAAACCTAGCAATGACATCATACACTAAGAACTGCTTTACACATTTTTCCTACCAAAATACATGACCTTGACCCAAGGTCAAGGTCATCCAACACAAAGCTCTTAATTCAAGACATAGGAATTACAATGGTGCTTATTGGCTCTTTCTACCATGAGATATGGTCACTTTTAGTGGTTCACTACCTTATTTTGGTCACATTTCATAAGGGTCAAAGTGACCTTGACCTTGACCATATGTGACCAAATGTGTCTCATGATGAAAGCATAACATGTGCCCCACATAATTTTTAAGTTTGAAACAGTTATCTTCCATAGTTCAGGGTCAAGGTCACTTCAAAATATGTATACAATCCAACTTTGAAGAGCTCCTGTGACCTTGACCATGAAGCAAGGTAAACCAAACTGGTATCAAAAGATGGGGCTTACTTTGCCCTAATTTTTATATCATATATATAGGTGAGGTATTAAATCTCAAAAACTTCAGAGAAAATGGGAAAAATAGCTGTTTTTTAGGCAACATTTATGGCCCCTGCGACCTTGACCTGGAAGCAAGGTCAAGATGCTATGTATGTTTTTTGGGGCCTTGTCATCATACACCATCTTGCCAAATTTGGTACTGATAGACTGAATAGTGTCCAAGAAATATCCAACGTTAAAGTTTTCCGGACGGACGAACGGACGGACGGACGACTCGGGTGAGTACATAGACTCACTTTTGCTTCGCATGCGAGTCAAAAATGAGGCAAATAATTGCCGATGATATGTGGACTCTTCTATTATGTTCATGGGAGGCATCGCCCATGTACAATCGTGTTTTGCACAAGCATGTTTTTCAATGTATGACCGGTTATTCCAAGCCATTTAGGCAGCCAGACTCCCTTTTCAGGGATGCGTGATGGGTGTGTGTGTGTGTGTGTGTGTGTGTGTGTGTGTGTGTGTGTGTGTGTGTGTGTGTGTGTGTGTGTGTGTGTGTGTGTGAGACAGAGGTAGAGACAGAGACAGAAACACCAACATGCATATTCTTGCTCCTTCTGTGCTAAAATCATCACATGGGGTTTCACAAGGCTAGCTGCTAACATTTGAACATAAGGTCATGTGTAAATGCTTGTTTGTTTAATCTTCTGTGCTCATATTAAGAGACACAGTGCAGGATTAGCCGGAAAAAAACCCACTAAAATATCCATAATACTGAAAATGCTCTACATGTACAATAAACCTTTCTTTCTTTATTTGGTGTTTAACGTCGTTTTCAACCACGAAGGTTATATCGTGACGGGGAAAGGGGGGAGATGGGATAGAGCCACTTGTCAATTGTTTCTTGTTCACAAAAGCACTAATCAAAAATTTGCTCCAGGGGCTTGCAACGTAGTACAATATATTACCTTACTGGGAGAATGCAAGTTTCCAGTACAAAGGACTTTAACATAAACATACTGCTTGACTATCTTTCTTTCTTTCTTTCTTTATTTGGTGTTTAACGTCGTTTTCAACCACGAAGGTTATATCGTGACGGGGAAAGGGGGGAGATGGGATAGAGCCACTTGTCAATTGTTTCTTGTTCACAAAAGCACAAACCAAAAAATTGCTCCAGGGGCTTGCAACGTAGTACAATATATATGACCTTACTGGGAGAATGCAAGTTTCCAGTACAAAGGACTTGACATTTCTTACATACTGCTTGACTAAAATCTTTACAAACATTGACTATATTCTATACAAGAAACACTTAACAAGGGTAAAAGGAGAAACAGAATCCGTTAGTCGCCTCTTACGACATGCTCCCCAGCATGGGGTAAATTCTTCCCCCGAACCCGCGGGGGGATATATAATTATTAACCAAAGCAAGCATCACACCAGTAAACTTAAAGCTCAAAAATAGGATGCAGTGCACATAAATGTTGCACATGTACAGAAATCAGTGAACAAAAGGGGACTTGAGTTCATAACGGACAAATAAACCAATAACAATTTGGTTTAAACTGAGCGAATAAGACATCACAAGCAAGGTCCAAAATACCCATATGACCAGGAAAATGGTACATATATACATGTGCTTTGCTTCATTGATACAATTAATGAACCAACAGAGGTAAAAGCAGCAAAGCTTTTCTCGACATTTGGAAAATGAAAAACATCCAGAAAATAATTAATACCAGCATCTGACAAAATTTGACAACTAACGGAAAAGAAACAACCATTTCCTAATCATATCAATGATTTAAAAAAAAAAAGAGAGAAGAAAACCACCTCCACACACAAACACAGAAAAAACTGCAGTCTGTTCAGGAAAAGAGCCGTGATGCCAACTCTACACCACAGTTCACAACTCACTTCAGTTCATTCCTGAACGAATAACTTTAAAGTAACACAAAAGTAGAACAATTGCTATGGGACATATATATGACATTAATTACAGTCGTGCTGAACAGTTTAAACTTGCACACATTCATGCGTGTGAGTGTGTGTGTGTGTGTGTAAGGGGCTCACATATGTAACTTCAGCAGGACCAACGACGCACTGCAGCTCATCCAAGCCCGCTACACGTTGCATGAAAGGAAAACAGGCCAAGTACTTGTCATAATCCCTATCGCGGCATAAATAATAGGCCGTGCGTCGTCTGTGCCGCTGAAACTGCGCAGGTATATTCTGCCCATAACGAAGCAGCACCGTTCAACTCACAAAATATAGATTCTTTATTTCTTTCTTTCTTTATTTGGTGTTTAACGTTTTCAACCACGAAGGTTATATCGCGACGGGGAAAGGGGGGGAGATGGGATAGAGCCACTTGTCAATTGTTTCTTGTTCACAAAAGCACTAAGGCCAAAAAAAAAAATAGGTCTGTTTACGGTAACCCGACCGACCCTAGTTTTTTCGCGCGACCCTAGACTTTTTTTTGGCATTTGGGAAAAAAAAAAAAAAAGTCTTGTTTTTTTTGGCAAAATAACGTAAAAATATGGTTTTTTGGAAAAAAAAAAAAAAAAAAAAAAAAAAAAAAAATCCCGACCTACCGACCCTATTTTTTTGGCCTATGTTACCGTAAACAGACCTATTTTTTTTTGTGGCCTAATCAAAAATTTGCTCCAGGGGCTTGCAACGTAGTACAATACAGACCTGTTTACCCTAAACCCGAGGCAAGAGTACTTTCCCAAAAAGTTGAGTGTATTTTTCAAACAGTTGGTGTACTTGCAAGCAAAGCCATATGGGCTAGGAAACATGTAGGCGTGGGTGCAAACGTGTTTGTGTAAGAATAGCATGTCTTGTGAACACCTTCAGAATTTAACTCCTTCCAATACAACAGGAATAAAACAATTGTATTTACCTGTCAGTTTATAGCATTATAACCAGTGTCTTCCAAACAGATTGATAATGAAAAGATGAAGTTCGTGAAATAACATCTGCGGTTGACAGTGGCAAGTTCATTTTTACAATCATCTCAGCGCGGACTACAGCCTTTTCTTCTGGCAGGATTTGCTTTGCGGGAATGAACTTCATAATTCCTTGGCAGCTTTCAGCGGATTTCTTTGCAGCAACCTTGTCCAGGTGAGTTTTAGAACTGCAGTGTCGTTCGATGTCATATTTCCCAGCATGGGCAACGGAGAAATCTGATTTACAATACTTGCAGTGTGCATGACTTTTTCCCATAGTAGACTCCACAATTCCTGGCTCTTTCTTATATTTCTCCAAGAAAATCTGCTGCTTCTGCTTTTTAGACTTGGTACAGTCATCCAAAACTGGCACATTTTTCCGCTTCATCAAGTTTTGTCACGATTGTCCAGACGATCGCACGTGCCAACAACTGAACAAGGTTTCCAGAGCTGAAGACTCGCTGTCATGGTTATCTCCCTTCGACCGAAACCGGTATCGGTTGTACCATTCCGTAAACAGCACACCAACACCGGAAAACGTATTCTAGACTTTTTCTTATGCGTATTTTGTGCGTGTGTCGCGTATTTGCGTACTGATAATAATTTGGCGTACAAAATACGCCTAAATCGTACTGGTAAACAGGTCTGACAATATATTACCTTACTGGGAGAATGCAAGTTTCCAGTACAAAGGACTTAACATTTCTTACATACTGCTTGACTAAAATCTTTACAAAAGTTGACTATATTCTATACAAGAAACACTTAACAATGGTAAAAAAAGAAACAGAATCCGTTAGTCGCCTCTTACGACATGCTGGGGAGCATCGGGTAAATTCTTCCCACTAACCCGCGGGGGAGTATATATATAGATTCATTGTTAAGCAAAACATTACTTAGTGAATTACTTAGTTAAGCAAAACATTACTTAGTGAATTACTTAGTTAAGCAAAATATTACTTAGTGAATTACTTAGTTAAGCAAAACATTACTTAGTGAACTACTTGGTTAAGCACAACATTATTTGACGGGGGTCAATATAATTCACCAATTTGACCAACTGACCTTGCACTTTGAAGCTAATGTTTTTATTCAAAATAGTTTCAACAATGTCAAAGCATCAAACTCTAAAGGATTAGTCATCCATCTCTTCAAAGATGTATCTTCGTGATTGGAAAATTCTGTCTCATAAAACAATGGCTGTGTCTGCACTGAGGAAAAAAATCAGGCACAATTAACATTACATGGCTATGTAGTTTTCTGTTTGAAGCCCTGACACTTGACTAGCCCTCAGTGGCAGTAAATTCATGACTTTACAACAAAATCGTAATGAACACTCCAACAACAAGAATCAAGAGCACAGAATCCGCAAACATCAACACTCAAGAACACAAAATCTGCACACAAATACACCTAGGAACACAAACTCCACACAAACTTAAAATCCAAATAAGTTACATAAGAACGAAAAGCAAAAATGGTGGCTCAACCAACCAAACCCTAGCTCACACAAATTAGGAAAAATCCAGCAGATACTGTTTGACTGCCCAAGGCAGTGGCAGGGTGTCCACTCTTTCCGCAACGCGTCTGTTCAATGCTTTGTACACCGACACTCTCGCAATCTGTTTCAACGAGCGCGGTGTTTCAGTCATAGAGTGTACAGTCGAGATAAAACTGTCAGTGTGGGGGTACAGCAAAGAGTGGGCGTCTAGGACGTGGAATCCCGCCATCCCTCGGGCAGATTGCAGGCAGTCATACAGCGCCTTGTGGTCCATCGCGTTGTAGAACAGCTGCAACATCGCGCGAGTTCCTTTGGCAATGTTTTCTGTAGAGGTCGACGGGGAGCTCTGTCGCTCCCTCGCCTTTTGCAGGTACAAGCTGACTGGTTGTGTTCCCTGCTTCTTGAGGAAAATGGAACTCTGGGAATGGCAGATGATGGGCTCAGACTGGTAGGGTTCAAGGTCAGGGTCAGCCCCCCACTGCAGGAGCGTGAGGAGCCAGTTGTAGACCAAGCTGAACTCAGCGCAGGTGGTGGCAAGCTCTGACAGGCGCACAAACTCAATCAAAGCGTTCCCTGTGCCCCCGCGAAGAAAGGGACTGCTGCGCTGCGTTTTGTGGTTAGGATCAAGGCCGTTGGAGAGCAACAACCTCAGCAAGTCATTGGTGAACTGGGCGAAAGAAGCCTGCAAGACCGGGTCTGATCGCACAGTGTGTTCGCTGAAGCAGCGTCGACAAACCATAGCCACCAAGGTTGCTGCCGTGCCCTGGAAGGAGTCTGTGAAGTTGACATTTGCCCCGTAGTGCACCAACGTCTCCACGGCCTTGAGAGCGTCCTTGGCCTGAGCAACAAGCCTGGGGACACTGTCGTACTGAAAGCACTGCACGAGGAGCACGAGCGGCGTGTGACCCACAGCACAAGTGAAGTCCACAGGCGCTTCATGCTCCAGAAGAACCTCCATGGCGTGGGCCAGTGTGGCGTAGTCGTTCTGGTACTCCACGATGAACATGTCTGGCTGCGACGTGCGCACGCAGGGACAGGGCTCCCCCTGGTGGCAGGCCTTGAGTGCGATGTGCAGCATGCGACTCAGCGGCTGCAGGCCCGGACCGTTCAGCATCAAGGGGTCGGCATTGAACTGCAGCAGCTCCTCGATTGCCATCAACACCTGCACATTAAAGCATGCAAACACATATATAGCAAGGTACATCAACACTTGCACAATGCAGGCACATTAGTAGCAATGCACATCAACAACCGTACAAAGCGCACACATGTAGTGATGCCTGTCAGCACAAACATAGCCTTTGATATCTGATCCATGAATCAAACGTAAAAACGATGCCAGCATATCACTCTAAAATGAAAGAAAATATTATGCCTTGAATACTATTTTGATAGAGATAATAGACAAAGGGACAAGAGAAGTTGTCCTTTCAAGGGAGGTAGTCCTCTCAGTCTCATCAAACGGGCTTTACAATTTGCAGGTATGACTGTACAACAGTGACCCCCCCCCCCCCCCCGCCCTTTAAGAACCCCCAATTTAAGATTTACTCCTTTTTAATACCGGCTCCTTTCTCAAATGATTTGTTCATAGCCTCTGTAAATTTACCTCCATTTTAAGACTCTGTGGTCCTTTGTCGCTGCCCTACACGCCACCAGGCGTGAAAGGCAGTAAGTAAGTAAGTTAAGACTCTGTCCTTTTTAAGACCTCACTTTCTTAGATTTTTGAAGGTTGTAAAAAGAAGTTCCACTGTACTACAAACCATCCCTTACCTGTGTCTGATAGTCACCCTGCAGCTCAGCTCTGGTCAGATGGTGCCGACTCGGGTCCACGTAGTTCCCCCCAGCGTACGACACGTGGGACACCAACATGTGCAGGGGCGTCTCGCCCAGGTCAGTCAGGGCGTTAATGTCTTGCTCAATGCCTGTCGACAGCAAGTAGCGTGTCGTGTCGTAGATGGTGAACAGGCCGTCAATGTTCATCCGGTACAGGCGATGCAGAGCCGTCTCACCGATACCCCTCGACAGGAGATGCACGTCTGCTCCGTTGTTGACTAAAATCTTGACGCACTCCTCTCCCCACGGTACAGCTGTCAGCAAAGGGGTGTCACCATCAGGGCCATACTTGTTGATGCATTCTGGGAAGCGGTCGACAAAATGCTGGATGCATGCTGCTGCACCTTCCTTGCAGGCGTACTGGAGGTGCTCCAGGGGGTTGAAAGCGGAAACCGGCCGCTTCTTCGCTTTCTTCTTCAGCAGAGCGTCAGTGAGGGCATGGATGCAGGGGAGGTTGGACCGTTTGATGGCGCACTGCATGGGGGTGAGGGCGTGGGAGGGGCGAGAGCAGTGGTACACCTGCTGCTGGGAGAAGCCAAAGTAGGCCACCTCACTGCCCACAGGAAGGTGAGGGTCAGGAAAACACACCCCCCTCTTGGCCTTCGGGTCAGCCCCCTCCACCAGCAGCATCTTCAGAAGGTTGGTTCTCCCCAGGTACGCGGCCAGGTGCAGAGGGGGGCTGCAGTGGTATCGATTGGGACAGCAGCCGCAGCGCAGCAGACGCATCACCACGTCTTTGCAGTCAGCCATTACAGCGTGCTGCAGGACGTCGAAACCATCCTCGGCGTCAGTGACGGACAAGACGTCTTCGTCGGACGGGATAAGATCCAGCAAGGGCATTATAGCGTCCCCCTTCTCCTCCTTGTCCCAGTCCTGTTTGAGTCTTGTGATCACATCCTCGACGTCTGTCTGCGTGCGGGGCGAGGGGGGTTGCAGGGGTTGGCCGTAGACGAGCGACAGCGGCCACACTGTGCGGAAGTAGAGGAAGAGGGAGTAGGCGTAGGAGTAGGTGACCTCCGCGAAGCTGGACAGCATGGTGAAAGCGATTCTCAGCACGCCCTGCACTGCAAGCTTAGCCCATGATATCATTCACTGCACCTGCAACATGACAAGGGAAGATGAATGAGGTTTAATATCCCATATCTTCACTCACAGTTCAGCATGACAAAAGGAGGGACAAATTAATTATTAATTGCACCTGTAACATGACAGGGAAAGATGAATTCACACATGTGATATCCCATATCATGTAGCGATTCACTGCACCTGCAACATTACAAAACCTTCAACATTTCAACAGGGGGGAAAATGAATGCACACTTAGCTCATAAAGAGTCATATGTGTGCAGTGCACGTGTGTGTTAGTGTGAGTGTGTGTGTGAGTGTGAGTGTGTGTGTGTATGTGAGATAGATAGATGAGACAGACAGAGAGAGAGAGAGAGATACACTGCACCTGCAACAACAAAAAGAGAGAGAGAGGTGCATGAGTTTATACAAATTCAAAGGGCAGAAAAACAGCAACCTAAAACCATTACTAATACTATGCCTTAGCAATCAGCTGTTGACCATGATAAAACAAAACAGAAAGTATATATGGCTGAAAAAATGGGGTGTCCTCATTGAAAAAAAGTGTGATGTCATGCAGCGCAAATGCTAAATGGACAGGCCCGAAAACGTTTGATCTTATAAAAAAAAAGAGGATAGCATCATATGCCCAATCAAAAATATAAAGTTAAGTAAATAAGAACCCAGATTTATGAGAGAGAAAAAAAGAAAAAAGTGCCATGTTTGATTTCGCACTCAGATTTGCAATTGCATTATTCAAAACTGTTATGTCCCTCTAAATGTGCTTATTCCAATAATTTTTGAATGGCAAAATAAAATAAAATAAGTAATGTCGCCTGTTCTGGGTGAATGAGCTAATTAGCCCATTTGACAGGCTAGCTAGCTTAATAATAATAATCCAATACAAGGTCGTGCAAATTAATACTAGCTGTTTGATGTGACTGAATTATAAACTACCAGCATAGAATAGTTACATGTGACTACAGCAGGCATGGGAATTGAAAGAAGCAAAAAAGGCTGAAAATCTGTAAGTAATAGCTAAGTCGACGGTGCGAATCGCCTTGCCTCACTAGGGTTTCTCTCCAAAGAACCCAAATGGTGCAATTTGGTGTCATCTGAGCTCCAGGTTAGCCATTAAATTCAGTTTTTAAAACTATTTTTGCCTCCCCTATTATTTTTTTCGGCGGACACTTCTGCTTTTTCGGCGGAACAAACAAATATTTCGGCGGAAATTTGCCTTTTGGCGGACAATTCCCATGCCTGTACAGTCAGTGTGAATGTACTTCTCTTCAAGTTTCTGTCAACTTACCAGAGGCAAAAAAGTAAAACAAAATCAAACAAACCAAAAAACAACAATAAAAAAACATCAACATATATACACACAAAATATCTACCAACAGTACAATGTTGAGGAAAAACAAAAAAATATAGCACTTTTGTTGGACATGCAGCCTACTATATCATTTCTTGAAAAAAACAAGGCCCTATAAAGTTCTATTAGATCGAAGCAGAACACAAAAATGCAATGCCAACTTACAGAGACGCTTGGTATCTCGCTGAAATCAATGCTTCCAACTGAAAAGCTTGTAAAAATGTATCAAGGATACTTACTACACTTTCTGTCTGACAAAACCAGGCACACACAACATACTCTCACAGGAAACAGAGCACAAAGCCATACTGTGGAGCATTATATCAGTGTCTTTTAATAACCCAGGGCATTTGGTAGGCCTCCCCCTCTCTCTCTCTCTCACCCACACCCCCCCCCCCCACCCCCTCCCATTGTCATTATAATGTCAAGGTTTCACAGAGTCAGCATATGTTCTGTTGTAGTTTCAGGACAATGTCCTAGAGTTGCACTAGCGAGGCAGCTCTCAGGGCAAGGTCAGGGCAGCCTGATGATTGTTTGGGCAATACCCGGCACACCTCGATCAAGGCCTCACAATTATCTACTGTAACATTTAAAGGAACACACTCAGCAACCATCAATACAGTGGAACCCCCTTTTAAGACCCCTCAATTTAAGACCTTGATTTTTCATTGTTTCTCTTCATAACCTCTGTAAATTTACCTCCAATCTAAGACTCCCTCCTATTCAAGGCCCGGTTTTCATAGATTTTTGGAGGTCTTAAAACGTGCGCTTGTTTCATGATCACATTTAATGAATGAAACTTTTTTTTAACAAACGTATTTATTTATTTTTGATCAATCTTGATCAATGCGACAGAGTTAGCCAATGTCAAATGTCTTCAAAATGCAATTGATTCATGACAAAAATACATTTATACTGAAAGGCAATATAAATAAAGGCATATGACAAGAAACACACGGGAATGGGAAAGAATCTTTATACGGAAGTAAATTTACAAGTTTAAATATGAACAGAAAATCAGTGAGCCGCACATCTTAATTCATGAATGCCCAAGATTGTTATACACAGTGTATCAATGAGGGGTATAAAAGCGTGTACACACATTGAGATCTCTATCCAACAAGGCAGCCCTGTTATTGTTAACTTTTGCTTATCTCCTGCAGTCCTGATGTCAAGGCCCCTTTAACTCACAGAGCACGAAAAGGTCAGGGATGATATTGACCCCACAGGCAAAATGTGTGCTGTATACATGCTAGTTCCTTGGTAAAGCTGATAACCCTGACTGTACTATCACAAGATCATCACCCTACCAACCACTTCTCTTCTCAGTCACATTAATGTGGTCGATTTGGGAAAACCCTGAACCAACCCACCTATAAAAGCTATAGTGATCACTGAGCGTCTCTTTTCACAACGTGGGTTAATTGCAGGTCTTGCAACCGCTACAAGCTGCGGCTCGGGTAAGATATCTGTTTTATATTCAATCACATTGAAGATCAGACTTTTGATACTAACAAGGCCCCTTTAACTCACAGAGCACGAAAAGGTCAGGGGTGACTGCCACCGAGGGCATTGGCCCCACAGGCAAAACGTGTGCTGTATACATGCTAGTTCCTTGGTAAAGCTGATAACCCTGACTGTACTATCACAAGATCATCACCCTACCATGCATGCGCATACACACACGTATGTATTCCTTGTTAACACATGCTGTGTACGTCACACCTCTTACTGTGTTCTGCTTGCTAGACACACTTTTAGGACAAGGTCAATTGACTACTGACAGTCATACACCCACCCCCTCACACACTTTCACTGATGCATTCTGCACTACCATTACACCCACTTCTCTTCACCACAAGAGCATGCATCTTCTACATTCAAATCTTCGAATTACATACATGTACATAGTATTCACTTTTCCTCACAACAGTCACTGGACTGTCAACAGTTTCACATTTTCAGAGTTTGTTTTCCTTTTCGAATCTTCTTTGCAAAACAGCTTTTTTTACTCCTCGACCCTTCACCAGTGCAGTGTGCCTCAAGCCTTCAACTTGTTCAAGTTCAAGGTTCTATATATATATTATATAGGTGCATGCACACCAGATCATGCTGGATGCTTACACACCACTAAATCTCATTTTAGGCAACACCGAGATTCAGAATAGCTGTCGAAGTATGTGAACAAACACATTTTGGGGGACTTACCAACCTATCAAAAATTACAAATTGCAAAGATTTATTTATACAACGAGAGAGAGAGAGAGAGTAAGAAAGAGAGAGAGAAAGGGATACAGAGAGAGAGTGAGAGAGAGAGAGAGAGAGAGAGAGAGAGAGAGAGAGAGAGAGATCCCCTGCACTAACAGTAAAGGGTGGGGTGAGAAAAAGGGCCAGCGGTCCCGCTTTTTGCACCACTGCACCAAATGGCTCAAAGAAACTGCATGGTGCACATTGGGTCATGTAGACCTGTTCATTCTGCACTAACAGAGCAAGGATGGGGTGAGAAAAAGGCAAGCGGTCTTGCTTGTCTGCACCAATTAAATGTTAGGTTTGTGACACTGCACGGTGCACACTGGGTCATGCATGCAGACCTGTTCATTTGGTACATATATATATGTCAAGATCCTTTTTATGAGGACAAGAGACTCTGAAAAAGAGAGGATGAGGGAGAGAGGGGAGGGAGAAAAAGATATATAGAATAGAGAGGGAGAGATGGAGGGGGGGGGGGGGGGTAAGATTATTAACTTGACAAGGGTAATATGTGATAAGAAAACAGGTGCTTTTGGGCATCAATTATAACCCCTATAGTTCCTGAGTGGGACTACTCAAACACTGCCACTGCCAGTGTCACGGGAGACAGATCAATTACAATTTACAGTAGGTGCAGGTAAAACGAAAGGACACAGGGGATGGGAAATAAAACAAGTCGCGTAAGGCGAAATTACTAGGCCTACATTTAGTCAAGCTGTGGAACTTACAGAATGAAACTTTCACGAGCCTATTTGGCGCGGTTGCGCTGTGCTTCATAGCACGCTTTACTGTACCTCTCTTCGTTTTAACTTTCTGAGCGTGTTTTTAATCCAAACATATCATATCTATGTTTTTGGAATCAGGAACCAACAAGGAATAAGTTTTTAAAACAATTTCGAAAATTTAATTTTAATCATAATGTTTATTTTTTTAATTTTCAGAGCTTGTTTTTAATCCGAATACATGTATAACATATTTATATGTTTTTGGAATCAGAACACGATAAAGAATAAAATAAAAGTAATTTTGGATCGTTTTATAAAAAAATAATTTTAATTACAATTTTCAGATTTTTAATGACCAAAGTGAATAATTAATTTGTAAGCCTCCATGCTGAAATGCAATACCGAAGTCCGGCCTTCGTCGAAGATTGCTTGACCAAAATTTCAACCAATTTGGTTGAAAAATGAGAGCGTGACAGTGCCGCCTCAACTTTCACGAAAAGCCGGATATGACGTCATCAAAGACATTTATCGAAAAAATGAAAAAAACGTCTGGGGATTTCATACCCAGGAACTCTCATGTCAAATTTCATGAAGATCGGTCTAGTAGTTTTCTCTAAATCGCTCTACACACACACACACCAAACCCTCGTCTCGACTCCCCCCTCTACGTTAAACCATTTAGTCAAAACTTGACTAAATGTAAAAAGGATGAGGCTATGAGTATGAAGGGTGGTGGGGGAAAAAAGGGCCTGCCACCTCCTATACACAGATATCTACATGTATTATGCATCGAAGTCCTCAAACTGTTCAAAGTTTTTCAATGGTGCACACACGGCAACGCACAAAAGCTTTACACATTACAACTGGGAAATCAATCTGAAGAACCGCCTTCCTTTCCCAACATATTAAACAACAAGATCGTTTTACAGTGAGTGCATAAACATGTGTCCGAGTGCATGGCAAGTGGGAAGTGAGTACACAGTACATTACTGTTCTTTCTTTCTTTATTTGGTGTTTAACGTCGTTTTCAACCACGATGGTTATATCGCGACGGGGAAAGGGGGGGAGATGGGACAGAGGCCTGGATAGAGCCACTTGTTAATTGTTTCTTGTTCACAAAAGCACTAATAAAAAAAATTGCTCCAGGGGCTTGCAACGTAGTACAATATAATTTTTATTACCTTACTGGGAGAATGCAAGTTTCCAGTACAAAGGACTTAACATTTCTTATACTGCTTGACTAAAATCTTTACAAAAATTGACTATATTCTATACAAGAAACACTTAACAAGGGTAAAAGGAGAAACAGAATCCGTTAGTCGCCTCTTACAACATGCTGGGGTGTACTGGAGGGGAAAGGGGTAGAGGCAGAGTTGTTGAGGGAGAGGATGAGGTTTAGAATAGATGTATATATCCTCTCAAATTAAATAAACAGACAGGTATGCTTTAACTCACAGGTCTTTACAATATATCATGTCATGATTGTCGGTTAAGAGATCTGTTTGATCATAGCCCTTAACTTTAAGTTTAGTCAGCAAGCGTGCATGTTGTGCTCATGAAATTGTAAAAATAAGAGCTTAAAGTTACCTGAATTAGTGTACATCACCATCCTGAAAATGTTTTGGGAAAAAATGAATGCAAAATTGTGCTCTCTTTTGATCACAAGAATAATTTGTTGAGCCTGAATTTCATAACTCTGCCACCATTGGCAGAAAAAGAACATGTATGCAACATGTATGCACATCCTCCAGAAACAATACAGTATTAACTGTTCTAGATGATCGAACGTGTAGCGAAGACCTGTATGTGTACGTGTAGATATTGCATCACCTTTGACTAACTTTTGTCTCCAATATTCCAAATGCATTTATATGTTGTTTTGCTCCCACCAAGACTGCTGATCTTGGCAAACGCGTGACAATAAAACTAGATTTGATGACGTTACCTGTACATGTTCCTGTGCTCATCTAGATCTGTCTATACTCCCAAAGCTAGGACGTCGTCTTCTTCGCTTATCGGAGAAGCCATGCAGTTCGATCCTCATCTCCTATACCCGAAAGACACACATGCACACACACAAACGGACTGTGATACCACATTAAGTATCAATAAATGCATCTTTGCCTACCCCTTGAAAATGTAACAATGATGACGATGTAAAACTATAGGACCAACAGTCAGGGTTCTCCTAGCTACTCTGAACATAAACACTGTACAGTGTTGTGTACCACAAACGTACCAAGGTACCATATAATATATACTTATCTTGTCTGACTCCACGTACACCACAGTTGTTGTCCACCTTGGTCATGCTGGTATTTTACTTCATGTCCATGTACCAGTTGATAACATTAGTAACCAGAGATATAGGCCTAGTATTAACAATGGCAAAGCATACGTGATATTTGGCACTGTCACTTCAGTGACACCAAGCATGCCTGTGCTCTGTACCATAGACCTATATAGGTCCCTGTCTGTACTGAAAGGCCCCGAAAGGTCCGAACTTAATCATTTCCAAGGTATCTAGTTAGTTTAGGCTCCAAGGTATCTAGTTAGTTTAGGCGGTACACAGTTGTCTTTGCCATGCGCGCGTGTGTGAATGAGTGAGTGAGAGAGAGAGAGAGAGAGAGAGAGAGAGAGAGAGAGAGAGAGAGAGAGAGAGAGAGAGCAAGAGAGAGAGGGGGGGGGGGGGGGTGTTTATTTACAATGAATGTGCCTTGAAACTGAGCATTTTCTTTTAGAAAATGAAACGTTGCGCTTTGAAGTATTGTTCCTGAATATTATTAGACACATTTAAAAAAAAAACTCGGATAAACTGGCACCGTACCTGATAGTGATAATCGTCAGTGAAGGAAAAAGGAGTGTAATGTGTACCACGTTCACGTTGCATCCTGGCAGAGCCTTTTTCCGCAGTATCGTCTGCTACCATTTCTTTGTCAACAGTCGGAGAAGCCGGAAAAACACCACAGAAGAGGCAAGCCTCGCATAATATGTCGAAATAAAAACAAGATCAAACGAAGGCTACACTGCCCATCGAATAGAAATTGTCCTGATGTCTGAAAACACGCGTGGAGACGTCAATATTGCAAAGTAACAGCACAAACATGTACTCCGGAGACAGTTTTCATCACTCTCACAACCTTCACCTTGACCCCCTCACAATGAGTGTTTTGTTTGTAACTCAGGCTCCCGACTTCAACCACCTTTGTAAGTTTAGCGCATTCGATGCTCAGTTCAATGGTTGCATGCACAGAATGCACCCCATCACCCTCGTGTCATAGCAATGATAGACTGCATGAAAAAGCACCACTAAAACTAAGTAAAGGATTGAGCACTTACAAGAGACAGGGAGTAAATCAGGAAGAACTGTGGTGGAGTGATCTACCTTGACAAAATCATGCCACTGCCCACGTGACAGAGAGGTTTCGCGATTTTGAGGGTGTTTTCGAAGTTGGCGCGCGTTCATGCAAAGGGCACGCTTTGTTGCAGTGCGATTGTTTTGTTTACCTCCCACAACCGTCACAGCAGTGCTGCTGCTGATCTAGGTCAGGGTTATACGTCACCTTACGCAGCAGTGTTCAGCTGGTGTTCTGGTGGAACTCGTACAGTCCTGCTCTATCTATCCTTAGCAAATAATGACATTATTCGGTTATTCCACGGAAACATAGAATTGCCGCGGAAAAACATGTTTTTTTTCCCGTGCAATAACCAAATTTTTGTCATCATATTTTCCAAAGAAAAACAGTTTTTCCGCGGAAACACTTAAAGAATGCTGCAGAAAATGAAACTTGCTTTACATTTTTTTCATTTTTTTTTCATTACTTTATTGTCCCATCGCTGGGAAATTCGGGTCGCTTCCTCCCAGTGGAAAGCTAGCAGCAACGGAGTCGCGCTACCCAGGTGTCTGCGTGTTTAGGTGTATTCAGCCACCTGCACTTATGGCAGAATGACCAATTAAGGTCTTTTACGTGCCATTGTGATGACACGGGGGTGGGACATGGCTTCCGTCTCTGGGTCTGCACATAAAGTTGACCCGTGTCCGTCCCGGCCCGAATTCGAACCTGCGACCTTTCGATCACAAGTCCAGTGCTCTACCAACTGAGCTACCGGGCTGAAAACTTAATATTTTTTACTATATATCTTTTACTCGATCACTCATTGCGTGATTGAAGAATTAGAATGTGTGTTCCCCCAATACTCAAGATGGACTCGTCCAAAATTACCCAGAATTAACCCAGTGCCAAAATATATTATTTTACTTCGTTGCCTGAATTAAGTTCTCAGTTTGAAGTCACAACAATGGCGGTTGAGTAGTTGCATGCTGCCTTTAGGGCAGATGCGATAACAAATTACTCAAGAAATAGATTTTGGAGGGTCATCATTTTGTCAGACAGTGCTAGAAGTATACTGCAGTCATGACATATTGATCAAAAGTTGCACTCGATCGCCGGCTCAGCCTCCACAATTACACTAGTCAAGGTGAATCTGCTTTCAGATTGGTCAACACTCCGGTAAACTTGATAAAGCTATTTTCAATTTTGGGCAGGGGGAGGTTACGAACGCTTCCTTTGAGCATTGCATGGTTTTTAACAAATTATTCCGAAGAAAAACTCCACGCAAAAATTGCTGCAGAAAAAGCTCCAAACACTATTCCATTTCCAGCAAATGCAAATGCAATATTTGCTTAAAACAAGAAGAGCAAACGCTCGATCGAGTCACTTTCGCAGTTCTGAATATTATATGAGGCATCAGATGGACAGGAAGAAATTGCTATTCACAACACAATGAGTCACGTTCACATAAAATTTGAGCCCGGTCACTTTTATAGTTTCCGAGAAAAGCCCAACGTTAAGTTGTGTGTTGCCGAACAGAAAAGGCTAGTTATCTCCCTTGTTTTTCTGATAACGTTCGTAAAAGGCTACAGATGTAAATACTTTGATGTAAAGAATAATCCTACAAAGTTTCAATCACATCCGATGAACTTTGTCAAAGATATAAAATGTCTAATTTTTCCTTTGACGCTGACCTGTGACCTTGAAAAAGGTCAAAGGTCAACGAAACCATCGTTAAAGTGTAGAGGTCATTGGAGGTCACGACTAAACAAAATATGAGCCCGATCGCTTTGATAGTTTCCGAGAAAAGATATAAAATGTCTAATTTTTCCTTTGACGCTGACCTGTGACCTTGAAAAAGGTCAAAGGTCAACGAAACCATCGTTAAAGTGTAGAGGTCATTGGAGGTCACGACTAAACAAAATATGAGCCCGATCGCTTTGATAGTTTCCGAGAAAAGTCCAACGTTAAGGTGGTGTCTACGGACGGCCGGCCGGACGGCCGGCCGGACGGCCGGCCGGCCGGCCGGCCGGACGGCCGGACAGACTAACACTGACCGATTACATAGAGTCACTTTTTCTCAAGTGACTCAAAAACCCAACCCAGATGCTGTGGCGGATGATGACATCATTAAGTTATTCCATGGAAAAAACTTTTGCTGCAGCATTTTTGTTTATCCGTACATATAATAATTATAATGTCATTAGGCCAAAAAAAAAAAGTCTGTTTACGGTATCCCGACCGACCCTCTTTTTTTTACGCGACCCTAGACTTTTTTTTTGGCATTTGGGGAGGAAAAAAAATGAATAAAAAAAAGTCTTTTCTTGCAAAATAACTTAAAACTGTTTTTAAAAAAAAAAAAAATAAATTCCCGACCTACCGACCCTATTTTTTTGCCTATGTTACCTAAGGCCAAAAAAAAAAATAGGTCTGTTTACGGTATCCCGACCGACCCTATTTTTTCGCGCGACCCTAGTTTTTTTTGGCATTTGGAAAAAAAATATAAAAAAAGAAGTCTTTTTTGGCAAAATAGCTTAAAAAATGTTTTTTTGGAAAAAAAATAAAGAAAAAAAAATCCCGACCTACCGACCCTATTTTTTTGGCCTATGTTACCGTAAACAGACCTATTTTTTTTTTTGCCTAAACAGACTTTTTTTGTTTTTACCTTATCAGCTAAGATATTCCTAGGCATGCAGCATCATGAGCATAAAAGAGCGCTTACTGCGGCAAAGAAAGTCATAGGCTACAGAGATCATAATTATGTATGCAGAACTAGAAATCAACATAATTATCTTTTCTCGTCACGTTATATGTCAAAGCAGCACCGCCCTGATATGGCCCTTCGGCTGGGCGTTAAGCAAAAAAAAAAAAAATCTTTTCTCGTTTACTCCAAATCATGAAGTAGTTACCAGTAGGATAAAGAATTCAGAGAAAGAAACAGTTTTTTTATCAACTAATTACATGTATACTAATTAATCATCATGCATGCAACCTGCCGATGTCACCTGGGATTCCTATGAAATATGAAAATGATGCATTGCCGAAGAAGTGGCCAACGTGTGAAGTTCATGACTTTGCTGGAGAAACTAAGGATTTGCACAGATTTGTCTTTGTAATAGTAAAAAGTTGCAGATCGATCCCAAGTGCCGGCTACATGTCAACATGTGACTGTCCATTTACTTTAATTTTAGCTTGTACTTTGATCTGGAAGCTAGTGCACATACAGATATTCTTCTTTCGAGATGTGCTTGAAGTGTCAATGTAGTCATGCATGCTCCTGTCCATGTGATGCAAAAAAAAAGAAAGTGGACCCATCAACACAAATGGTCACTCGATCACACCAATATTTGGGCACAAATTGACTTTTGGACATATCTCATCTCAGACAGTGATGCGGTTTGACTAGGTCACGTGAATTTTCATTTTCTTGGGTGCAGGTAGAAGATGCACAGTTTCAAGCATGTAAAAGCTACTTCAAACGACCTGTCACAAATACATGGGTGGGATTCTTCCGGTTTATTCCGGAAATCTTGATCGTAATGTCTGTGGTGACGTTTTTATGGTTGTTAATTATACAAATCCTTCAGCGTCTGGGCCCCCCCCCCCCTTAAAATTCTTCAGGATTCATAACATTGTTCAGTCCCACCCATGCAAATAAATTGTTAACAAATTTCTGTACTCTCACACAAAAATGCTAGTTTAGCAAAAACAGTTACACTGATTGCCATGCTATATCTAAACAATCACCACAAAAATAACAGAACAAAACAAACACATGAACCCATAAGTGGCATAACATCCAGGCAATAAACAAAAACGGTCACATTTATTTTCAAATGCTTTAATGACGTGTTTAAATTTACTGTTTAAAAAATCATCCATTCATTGCAAAAAGGGTACATGACATTGACAGTGAAATCACTGACTTAAAGCAATCAAAAATCAATTAAAATGAATTAATCTGCCTCCTCTATTCTCAGCTTCCCCAACCCCTTGGAAGAAAAAGAAAAAATCACAGGTGATCAAAATTGAGCTGTTTTTATAAAGATGTCTTTCAGAAACAATTTATAAATGCACAAAAAAGACTGAAATATAGGCAAACCATGTCTTGCCATGCAAAAACAGCTGTACTGTAGCAATGAAGAATGTCTGGGGGGAGGAGTAAGATTTCACTTACAGACTTGAATGCATGGATTGTGATAATTACCATAAACAAATAAAATGTAAAGCAGTACAAAAGTACACACACAAAAACAAGTGCGGTATACTTTTAAGTTAAAAATGCTTCTCATTAAAACAGAGCTTTTGTTTCTCACAGCTGTAAATCCTGTGTACATGTACTATATATATATGAAAGGTGTTTCAAATAATTCCTTCTCCTTTCCCATTAAAAAAGAAACAAAAAACTAGCTTTTCCCAGTAAGATGAACAAATCTAAAATAAAAATAAAACCATCCCTGTTCACACAAGCACCTGCACATAATACTTTACATAGCGGCACAAATGTTAGTTAGTAGTACATGTACATGTATAAAATACAAATAAAATGCATCAGAAAACAAATCCCAAACCAGGTGTACAGAAAGAAAATGTACAGTTTCACAATAGTTAAATCATTTTTCACTGGTGAGTGTAGATGGTCCATAAAATTGACAAATAAATCAAGTAATGACATGTTTTTAGCAACTCCTGTAAATGCTAATTAAGTACACGTAGAAAACAACTCCTCGTCTCTTTCTTTTTTTTTCTCAATAATGTTCAACCCAATAAAACAAACTGTGGGACTAGCAAAACAATAACAAATTATGTGTACTTTATGACATTTCTTGTTCTTTCTTTCTTTATTTGGTGTTTAACGTCGTTTTCAACCACAAAGGTTATATCGCGACGGGGAAAGGGGGGAGATGGGATAGAGCCACTTGTCAATTGTTTCTTGTTCACAAAAGCACCAATCAAAAATTTGCTCCAGGGGCCTGCAACGCAGTACAATACATTACCTTACTGGGAGAATGCAAGTTTCCAGTACAAAGGACTTAACATTTCTTACATACTGCTTGACCAAAATCTTTACAAACATATGACCATATTCTATACAAGAAACACTTAACAAGGGTAAAAGGAGAAACAGAATCCTAAGACATGCTGGGGAGCATCGGGTAAATATAACATGTAGCTGGCACCTTTGACATTTTTAACTACCTGAATAAGACACAGCTATACTACTGCTGACTGTCATAAATGGCATGCAGTCAAATACAGCAGTTTCCCTCATTTACTCTTCACAACTACAAGGCACAATTGAATAAATGCTGACATTTTTTTTACACCTGGTGTTTTTGTTGTGTGTTAAAGCTGCTGTACGTGCCTGAGGGGAGGACATATGGTTTAAGCACCAAGCATGAAACATTAGAAAACATCAATTTTTAAGAATTGAACACCTCATGTCCGCCCAAAACACACAGAAACATGCCCACAGTAAAATATAAATGCAATAAAACTGCAGGTGCCTGGATTTCCATTTGGCTTTGTCTTTATAGAATAACTCTCTTCCCCTGTGTAACGGTAACAAAATCACAATGATTCAACAAGAAAAAGTAAAAATATAACAACTACAAAAGCTAAACACAACACCCAACCATCTGGAAATGATCAGAGAAGATATTTAGACAGCTCAGACATGGGACTGGTCCGATTTTTATCGGAATTCCGATATGTATTTTCCTTAGCTCACAGACCATTCTTGAGATCGATGCAAATTCGTTGAGAAAAAAGGGGGGAGGGGGGTGGTGGTATGAACCGTTCAGCTGAAGCTGTCTGCGTCTAAAGTCAGTGCATTCGCACCCCAGCACTTGCGTGAACCCATAGGTGGTGGTATGAACCGTTCAGCTGAAGCTGTCTGCGTCTGAAGTCAGTGCATTCGCACCCCAGCACTCGCGTGAACCCATAGCAGTATCATGGGTCGCGTTTGATTGGCTGTCGATCTCCGACGATTATCGCCGGGGCTTAATTATTCACCGATGGCGGTTTGTGGGTTGTTTTGATTGGCTGCCGATCTCCAAACGCCGAAGGTGAAAAAGGTAGCATCATGGCGTCTGGATTCCGTATTGTTTTGTCGGCTGTGGAAGATCTTACGATCGACGACCAAAGTGTGAAAAACAAGTGGAAAGCCAACTGGCTGTCAGAAGAAGTGACTGTCACTATCAACAAGAAAGAAAGGCGCCAGCTCATTGGCGACAGTATCGCCAAGATATCCATTCCCGGTCAGGCCGTGTCCACGTGGTGCGACAACGGCCTCTGCTTGGTGTAGCATCTATGCATGGGGCAAGCTAGGAAAAGATAACTCTCGCTGCAAACCACGCCCACTCAAAAATCCGGTCGGCGATTTGGCTCCGGACCCCAGGGTCAGGTTACGGCAAAGTACGTCGTTTTGAGTGGTTGGTTGTGGACGATACTGACCGGTACCACTAGCAGATACATAGGGCTAGAGGTGCATCGACATTTTTTTCGCCAGGTCGCGAGAATTCTATAAAATAAATGCAAGCGAACTTTTGTCATTTTTTTCTTTTTGCGATAGGGCGAGTGCACCACCGAAATTAGTTGATGAGAACGTAGTCGGGTGTTTCATCTTTCATTAGCAACTGAAAAAATAAGGGGAAAGTTTTGTGTGTGTGTGATTGTTATAAATCACACTTTTGTTTAAAATGCTAAAACATATTATTCTTGTGTGTTTTATAGCTTTTTAAAAAGGCATGATCTCATTTTTTGCTATCAGGAGAGGCCCCAAAATGGCCTTTATAATTCTAACATTCATTTTCCCTGGACCCCGGCTCACTTTCCTACTTTTTGAACATTTGCTGGTCTCATGTCTGACAGCTAACATTTTCTCAGACAAAGATTCTTACTGATGTGCCTTCCCCAACCATGCAAGGAAAAAAGTTTAGCATTTTCAAAACGGCAACAGGATTCTAATTAAAGGGAGACAATGCATCATGGACTTCAACAAGAAAGAGAGTGTTACAATTATCTCCTTGCCATGCATCGGTCCTGATGTCTGCTGGGACATGTTGATACAAAAACAAAACAATGAACACCCCCAAAATGCTGTTTGTAACATTTTCAACACAGGCATAGGATGCATTCTTGCACTATACTAATACCACACTTGATGGTAAAAGAAACCTTCACTGTTCCCAGGAGACTGACATTTTTACACAGAACGCGGGTATAATTCTTAACAGAAATCATGTGCAGTTCACTTGCTGGTTACATGATCGTAACATGTAATGAGGTTAAAATGAAAAACAAGATTAATTGGTGCAGTGATTCACAATATTTGAATAACATAAAAATAGTCATTAAACGTATGATGCAAATCAGAATGACAGCGCCCTGAAAACTGCTTCAGCGAACAAAGCGAGTATTTGTCTGCAACATGTATTTCCAAAGAAGCCACACCCATAGCAACATTTTTCAAATCTTGACATTACATGCAAGCGGCACATTTACTGCTTTCCATTTCCATTAATGGCACGACTCTTGAAGCCCTCGGTCTGATGATAAGCAACAATCTTAGGGCGGGCAGCAATTTTAGCATGCCAGGACTTCAGTGTGGGAAATGCATCCAGGCATCCAGGGGAGAGAATCTGGTGGTTCTCCAGGAGGTCAAACAGATTGTAGTCCACAAACGACATCTGTAACACAACACAGGTCATGAAGATTTCCAAGGCATCTGTCAGCTTTATGGTGTTCATAAATAAAGTAAACAGATAAATAAATAAAAAAGACACATAAATAAAGGAAAAAAAACCACACTTCTTCTTCTGCTGCGTTCGTGGGCTGAAACTCCCATGTACACTCATGTTTTTTGCACGAGTGAAATTTTACATGTATGACCGTTTTTTACCCCGCCATTTAGGCAGCCATACGCCGTTTTCGGAGGAAGCATGCTGGGTATTTTCGTGTTTCTATAACCCACCGAACTCTGACATGGATTACATGATCTTTTTCGTGCGCACTTGGTCTTGTGCTTGCATGTACACACGGGGGTGTTCGGACACAGAGGAGAGGCTGCACACAAAGTTGACTCTGAGAAATAAATCTCTCGCCGAACGTGGGGACGAACTCACGCTGACAGCGGCCAACTGGATACAAATCCAGCGCGCTACCGACTGAGCTACATCCCCGCCCGGCACACACTACATCCACGAACAATTAAACAAACAAACAACAAATAACTCCACCCATTATACCATGAAAAGATACACTCAGATACAGACACATATAGTCACAAACATTCAGACACACATCACTTACTTTTCCACCCACAGCCGCTCCGGTGTCGCTGGCCTTGGAAGCTGACAGCAATTTCTGGAAAAAAATCAACAACAAAAATGTACTCAGCTATGACAATAGAGAGAGTGAGCAAGAGAGAAAGGGGGGGGGGGGGGGGAGAGAAAGAGAGAGCTAACTTGAAAACTGTTCACCCAAGGATGGTAGTGTTAGGTCCAAATGAACTTATTTTACTGCAAGACCATGCTAATCTGTACACAAAAAACAGACATTCATGTGCAAAGAAGACAGAGGTCAAGAGAGAAAGAAATTCTTACTTCAAATGGTTTCAGGTTGTTGGGCAGCTTCTCGATGTATTCAGCCTTTCCGTTCTCCTGCAAAGAAACACAGGTTATTACACTTTCTTACTTACATTTCCCTCACTCCTTATTTTATTCCACAGATTTTTTTTCGGTTTTACGAATACAAACACCCCCCCCCCCCCCCCCACCACCCATTAAAGTTAAAGAATTCCCATCTTGCTTTTCCAGATGTCTTGTTTATAACCTCAGTAAAATAACCTTAGTGTGCCAACATGTAGTCCAATCAGTGCAGCCTATTATTGTTCTATTTCTTGTTATTCTGTGACCTGCTGTGACATGAGCATTGATGCTCCTTTTTATGAGCATACAAAATCAAATTGAGAATTCCTTCCTTCTTTTGATCTCTCTGACCGAATCCCTGGTTGCTCTTATAGTCTTGGTATTAAATCATCATTTACTTTTACATGAAATAACAAGAGGCGAAGCCTTCAAGGCTCACGTAAGAAATAGACAAACAGTAACACAAACTCAATCACTCCGTCACACATACACACCCACACACACAGTAAGCTTAGGTGACACTGTGCAAGAAAGAGAGACACTAGATCTAGATCTGTCTGTCTGCATGTAGCCTACTTACAGGGACACGACTGCCAAATAGTCTCGGCCCGCTCAAAATAACAATGACCGAGACCACACACACCACGCGAGAGAGAAAGACTACAGGGAGGCATGCCGTCATGATGCATTAATTGACGTCAAACACTTTTGACCGTGACGTAATCTTATGCGAGCTTTATCCATAGTCTTGGATAACCACTCACACATAGACTCGGAAATGTTAAAGTTTCTACCACAGACATACACACACACGCACGCACACACACACACACACACACACACACGCACAAACGCACAGACAGACAAAGTTACGATCGCATAGGCTACACTTCGTGAGCCAAAAACTAATTTCCAGCAGAATAATGGTACTTACATAGTTTGTGTAAATGAGTTTTACATAAGCACCCCTCAGGTCTTCAACCCCATCGTTCAGCTCGTCAATTCTGGCAGCGGTCTTATCGTCGCTGCCATACAAGCCTATCGCAAAGGAGAAGACAATTAATACACACATGCAGACTCTTACTTTCATGCTTAATATACACAGCACTGGAAGGCTGCGGCATTAACCCTTACACTGGTGCAATTCTGTAACACATGTTACATAGCCACTGGTGAATTAACAGAGAAAAATAAATAAAAACGGTTATATGTGACCCTCCACCACGAAATGAGTCGCATGTCACCTTTTCATGATTTTCATATTTTTACATTTTCTTACAGAGTTTTTTTATTCTCTATCCAGTGGTGAAAACCGTTTTAGAAAAGAGAGAAAACTTTTGGAGTTATAAGCCTGCGACTATGGGGACACTCACACTGTTACTAGACACCTCCCGGACTTATATTAGGCCTAGCGCAGAACCGCGTGAGGTGACATGCGACTCATTTCGTGGTGGAGGGTCACATATAGGGTTTTTGCATCCATGGGAGGTAATCGGAACTGACCCAACAGTCTGAGCCAGTAGCGCGACATGTCGTGACAACCAGGTGACAGTACATGTAAAGTAGCGCGACATATATCGCGACAACCAGCCTAAGGGTTAGCATATGCCTTATGGTCAAGAATCTGTCAAGGTGTCTAATTTTTTTTAAAAACATTTTTAGACTTTTCAAAACCTGATTAGCAGAAGGTGAATCGTCAAGCAGGCAAGGGTGGTCCTGAAATTTTGTTGCCCAAAGAAACAGAATGGTGCACTCTGTGAATGTAACGGAGTGCTCAAATCACAAGAATCGTGCACCTTTGGAGGCAAAGCCAGTCAAACAGGATCAAGATTTCAGAGCCACGCTCAAGCAATCGCTAACCACGCGTGTCAATTTCACACGGCTGTCGTGACCTCGACCTCAAGAAAAAGGCACATGACCTAAGGCAAAACTGATTGTCACTAACACCTGTGCAAAGCGATCCAGCATTGCAACCACAGATCCTTAACTGCAATGTGTATATTTTCAAAAGGGATGGGGTCATAACTGCATAACATACTCATCGGAGTCAGTCATTTGCTACGATAGTTGTTTTAACTGGTCTACCATGTGCTTCCTGTTAGACCACCAACATTACATTACACTAGCTACCCCTCATCATTTTTCTGCGGAAGGTAATAAAGGATATGACATTGGATTGTAACAACATTGCACTATCCCTCACCATGTTTGCCAGCAAGGTAACATAGGATAACGTTGGCAGATTCCACTAACATTACATGTACATAATTACACTTTCCATCTCTGTGTTTGCGAGTAGGTAACAGAAAATAGGGTTGGATTGCACCAACATTGCATTACACTACCCCTCACCATGTTTGTAAGCAAGGTAACGACTTACGAGGGATAGCGTTTGACAATTGCACCAGCATTACATAATTACACTTTCCCTCACAGTGTTTGCAAGCAAGATAAGAGGATAGCGTTGCATGTTGGATTACACCAACATTATATTACACTATCCCTCCCCATGTATGCGAGCAAGGTAATGAAGGATGGCATTGGATTGCACCAACATTGCATTACACTATCCCTCACCATGTTTGCGAGCGAGGTAACGAAGGATGGCGTTGGACTGCACCAACATGAAGTCCCCGTCATACAGGGCGGGCACTTGACCGAAGGCCATCTTGGGTTTCCACTCAGCCAGGAACTTGTCAAAGGGCGCGCAGTTGGTCTCCTCATAGTCTTGGTCGTTGTCCACCAGCAAAATTCTGATAGCCTCCCCACGCCCTGAAAGATTATTGATTCATTTTTGTAATACATGTATGTATACATTATCATCCCACTGTTCTGTAATAAGTATCCCTCTTGATTATTTGTGTTCTCTGTCTCTCTTTCTCTCTCTCGTTTGCTCGCTGAAACTGTTGAATCTGTAGATGCTGAGAGTACAAGGATCGTTCCAGGAGAGTACATGAACAACTGAATGTTTTCATGTCAAAATTGCATACAATGGACTTTGTAGAGAAAGGAAAGCTTGCTGATTCAGTGAAAAATATTGGAAAGACAGCATGTCTGCTTGACTGCAGCTCCTTGAGTTTTGCAAGAATGGGATTTTACCCGGAATGTATTTCATGTACGGTAAGAAGACAATTGTTGCAAATTATATTGCCTGTCGACCATGCATGTATCAGTCACAGAACAAAATTTAACCTGACCAGGCATGCGTGTACTTCATCCACGGCCATGAAACTGGAACTGCGTGTTAGTTTAATGTTGCTGCAAATATTTACAATGTTGAACAACTTCCGTAGCGATAGAATATAAAATGATCGCCGAAATAGCTAGGGCTGTGTTAGAGTGAGACTATTCAATCCCAATCATCAGAATAGCAATATCAAAATTATGAATACACTTGGATTTAGTTAGGCAGAGGTCTTTGTATGTGACATTATACTTTTATGGCATACTTTTATGGCATACTTTTATGGCATACTTTTATAGGACGTGATTGTGTTTACGGGTTGCAGATATATAATTAAGTCCTTGAAATTGTATTCGAAATCTAAGTCTAACTCATAACTGATGGGGTTCGTACGCCTCGATCTATTCCTCCTTCTTCGACATTGACGGATAAATGTGGATATCTGGCCAGCCACATCTAACGATAACTACAGGGGTGTACCTTAACTTTTTTTGCTACCGGCCAGGGGGGCCGGTAAGTCGGAATCGAGAGGTTGCGTGTTCGACCCTGGGTCGGGCCGCTATTTTCTCCCCCCTTTCCTAACCTAGATGGTGGGTTCAAGTGCTAGTCTTTCGGATGAGACGAAAAACCGAGGTCCCTTCGTGTACACTATATTGGGGTGTGCACGTTAAAGATCCCACGATTGACAAAAGGGTCTTTCCTGGCAAAATTGTATAGGCATAGATAAAAATGTCCATCAAATACCCGTGTGACTTGGAATAAAGGCCGCGAAAGGTGAACATTCGCCTAACAGGCTTGAGGTTTGCTGGTCGATGTGAATGCGTGATATATTGTGTAAAAAATTCCATCTCACACGGCATAAAGCGCTTTGAACTTTGGATAAGGCGCTATATAAATAAAGAGAATAAATAGATAAAGAGAATAAATAAAAAATTGAACCGGCCCCCCAAAATCCCAACCGGCCCCCAACCGGCCGGGATTTCTTACAACCGCCCCAGTGGCTCGTCGCGTGCTAACCACATACACAAAAGACGTACATTCATACTTATTTAGTTATTATGCACACATGTGGATTTGCACTGCTAATAACTACCACAAACACACACAAAACTTGATGACTAAAATGCTATATATATATATATATTTTAATATAATGATAATTAACCTTGTTTTAATACAGAATTTAAAATACTATAAGTTACTATAATATTTGTGTTTACCTCTGACAGGAAAGTAGACTAGGTTGTACTTCGTCACTGCAACAAAGAGGAGAAGACTTTTCTGGTAATCTTGAACTTTAGCGTGTTAAATTCATAGCTCATAATTCAGAGGCATTTAAGTCTCCAAATTGGTAGAACCTGCACTTGTAATCATAACAAGTCATTTTAGATCCCTTTGAAGTTACGGAATGAACTCCGATGAACTGTACAAATGCATTTCGTTTACATGGGTCAAAGAAGGAAGGTATGCGAAGAAGGAATTATCCGTGTGACCGGACAAGGGAGACAACTCTTTCGTGTAAATGATGTCCCATGGTTGACAACGTACGCCATTTTCGGTGCATTTTCGTCGATTGAACCACAAAATTAATGCTTAAGTTTGGAGCTTAATCCGTCAATTAATTTCACGACAAAAGTTCTTTGGCTTGCTTACATGGACTTGCATCAAAAAGAAATAAAGAATGTCACTGGATTCTGAGCTATGAATTTAACACGCTAAAGTAAGATTACCACATTTCTTTTAAAACATTCATACAGTCATTGTGTACAAGGGCGGATCAATTCACTTTGGAGGGGGGGGTTACAAAATGACTGCGAAGATACAAGTTGACGGCGCCGAAGGCGCCTAAGCCTCCAGGGGGGTCCGGGGGCATGCCCCCCCGGAAATTTTTTTTATCCAAAGAAGCAAAATAGAGCTATCTGGTGCATCCTGAGCCAATAAATTACCTCTTTTTTGGGGGGGTGGGGGGGGTTACGTAACCCGTGTAACCCCCCCCAGATCCGCCCTTGGTGTAGCAGTTATAAGTACCACACACACATCCTCCCTCTGTAGTACAACACTCTTGAAACCTTTCTTAACTATGCCAAGTCTACTGATAGTGTTTATAACAGCACTCATTTCTTTGGCCCCCTTAATTCCCCCCAACCCCACCCAATAAAAACACATACAACATATATATATATATATCACGGTATATATCACTCTCTCGTGCGTGTGTGTGTATGTGTCTCTCTCAATCTGTCACTCTGCCCCCCCCCTCCCCCCCCACACACACTCAGGTAAATTGGCTAGCCATACGTATACGGTCCACAAAATGACCCCTTTCAAGTTTAGTTTTGCAGAGGTGCACTTCTAAAACTGGCAATACCTCCACATCACATCTAATGTCGACAGACTCTTTAAATGTGACATCTGCACTTACTGTCAGTTTGTTGGTATGTTCACACTGCAAAGAAAGACTTGTGCATCCAACAACAGAACAACGACAAAACTGAAGCGCCGACAAAAACAAGCCACGTTCAAAAGCCGGTCTCAGGTGCAATGCCGCAGCCTTGAACTTGGCCGTGATATTTGCATGCTTCTGGGCGCATGCGTCGAGGGGCGTGCGCTGGCCACTTTCGATTGCGAGTCATTTTCCATTCGACAAATCTGTATTAGTACAACCTTGCGGAGCAGGCTAAAATCCAACATAACCGTTAACGGTTTGGTGCAAGCAAACTCACCGTACTTTCTGGTGTGTGCTTCTTTTTTTTCCTCCTCGTTCTCCTCTCCTCATAAATTAAGTTATGATCCGGATGCCAAGCACGGTACAACGGCAGTCTCTTCAGTTTCATGCCGAAGGGAATTGTCCCCCGCAGCCTCGGGTACGCGGGTGCCGTACAATTTAGTCTGCATATAGGGTGTGGTTAGCCAGAAATCTTCCCGAATCGCAGCATCAGTTGAGTACCGCTGGAGCATGTCAACCTTCTTTTGCAAACTGCAACAGAGGAGTGACTCAGTCTCAGTATCTCAGTGTTAAGCTTAGTTTTATTTCTTGGACCAGGGGATTTCTGGTCGTTCTATTTCTGTCTCGCCTGTTTCAGCAACCGCTGGCACTGCAACATAGAATCAGTCTTTCAACAGCTAAATATGATGTTTTGTAATCGCCAAACCGGCTGTCGTTGCTCACTGGTTAAAATGACTCGACTTACGAGTGAGCCGGGCCGTTGGCCGTACACCCACCCCCCAAAAAACCACCCAACCACACACACACACACACACACACACACGCAGACAAACACACACACACACACATACACAACAATAACAACAACAAACAAATAAACAAACAAACAAACCCAACAAAACCCCAAAACAACAACTTGACCGTGACCAACAACACCACCACCACTCAGAACAACAACAACGCGGCCGAAACAACACTGACACCGGCGCTGAACTTGACACACACACACACACACACACCCGCACACACACACACATTCACACACAAACTGCAAACACACACACACACACACACACACACACACACACACCAGTGCACGCACGCACTGACGCACGCGCAACAACTGAACACTGACTGACATACACAAACACACACGAAACTGAACTAAAACAAACAAAGAAACAAACAAACACTGCACAATCCAAAAATCAATAACTGGTGAAAGTATTTCAATCAAGGGAAAATACAGAACTAACATGTGCTGACCTAAGAGGGGTCAGGACACCCACGTAAAGGAAATAAATCAAAACTGAAATGAGAAATTGGGCCCCATGTTAAGTCATTGTTGTGTGGTCTATCATTTCGATCATACTCTTTCTGGGACCAGGCTACCTCCAAATCAGTAGTGGGACGACCATCCCCAACCCAGCGGGTCACAGGTGGTGGATAGTGAACGGCCCTTAGAAATAGGGGTTAGCTGCGAATAAGCTAACTTTAGCAAATAAGCAGCCCCGAACCAACTGGCGATGTTCCTACCATGACGAGGTAGAGGGTGGCTCCACTACTTCTACAAAATGCCTTACATGTTTGTTTGTTTGTTTGTTTGTTTGTTTATATCAGGGCGGTGCTGCTTTGACATATAACGTGCGCCACACATAAGACAGAAGTCGCAGCACATGCTTCATGTCTCACCCAGTCACATTATTCTGACACAGGACCCTAGCACTAACCCCATAATGCCAGAAGCCAGGCGGAGCAGCCACTAGATTGCCAATTTTAAAGTCTTAGGTATGACCCGGCCGGGGTTCGAACCCACGACCTCCCGATCACGGGGCGGACGCCTTACCACTAGGCCAACCGTGCCGGTTGCCTTACATGTTCAATGACAGGTTCATAATGGCGATTAAGCCGCCATAAAAGCTCTAGCTACGGGGAAGGACACCCCGGAGAAACAAACCCGGGCAGACGATGCTCGTCAGCTTTGGTCGGCAAATTGTCTTCCAGAAGGAAACTGGAATAATTAGAAAACCAGGAGAGCTGAAGACGGAGGTACTAGGCCATTGGCGCTCTCTAAACAACCATGGTACCACGCATATACACACAAAATGATATTGTCAGACCAAAGCGACACCTATGGCGCTCGCCCATTGAGGTCCCTCCAGGGTGGAGCAGCGCCGGGCTCTGCGCCTCAACAGAGCCCACCCCCAGCGACTGGAGGTCCCTCCCGCCGAAGTTCTAAACCGCCTCGACACGCCAGGGGGCGGGGGAGGACTACGACTGGCAGCATGCACATCAGGACCCTCCAAGAAGCATCAGCCTCTTATGGTGATGCATTGGAATGCAGAAAGAGTTCTGAACAAGAAAGTGAAACTAGAACACATCCTGCACGAGAAAAACATCAGCGTCTGCTGCATTCAGGAGACTCATCTACAGAGCAGCAAGTCCTTCAAGATCCGAGGCTACTAGTGCTTCAGGTCAGACAGAATTGACAGACACAAAGGCGGAATCCTGACTCTTGTTAGGAACAACATTCCTGCATGGAAGTCAGAGTAGAGGTGAAAGACAAAAATCCGTTCCTTATCTCCTCCCCCGACGGATCGGATAGAGAGGTACCAGCAACAAAGGTGGTTATTGGAAATGTACCTCTGTCCTTTTCGGACAAGGAGATCATACAATGCATGAGATCTCTGAAGATCAACATAAGATCAAAGCTCATTGCAGAGAGAGACAGAGACGCAAATGGCAAGCTCACAAGGTGGAAAACCGGTAGACGTTTTCTTTACATCGACGTCCCTACCACTCCTTTGGAGAAAGTCTTGCAGATAGGTCCTTTCAAGGCAACCCTATTCCACCGGGAACAAAAAGTACAAAAACAATTTGTGGACTGTGGACAGTGCCTTCAGAAAGGTCACAGATCTGAAGAGTGCACAAATGAGGTCAAGTGTCGTCAGTGCTACAACGATGGACACAAAGCAGGAGACCCCACATGCAACTTGACACCAGAGGTGCAAACAGTGGACGAAACAAGCAGAACAGACAACAAACAAGTAGAAGCATCGGGAGAAGATTCCAGGAAGCCCAGGAACAGATCTGAAAGCAGAGGCCGCCAGCCTCAAAGAGCCCAGAGCCGCTCGAAAGGTGGAGGAATGAGCCAGTCGAGGTTGAACTTCAGACCAGATGGAGCCGCACGCTCGGGATCCAGGAAACGACGGCGCTCTGTTGGAGCGACACCCCCAACACAGCCAGAAAAGCAAGTACGTCAGCCGGACCAGGAAGAGGACGGAAGAGGACCGGCATCCGAAGACGAAAACGAGGAGTTCAGTGACGTCTTGGGATGACAGAGCGTCAACTTGAGTAGATCCTTTTTGGTGTTCGGTCTTGGCTTTGTTTCTACGATTTTGAGTTAGGATTTGTGAATTTGGTCGAAGACTGAGTTGGTAAATCTCTTTTGTCGGGATGGAGCGTTTACGTATGATCTCGTTAAATACCAGAGGTTTAAAAAATAAATTAAAAAGAAACGCAATGTTTACCTTTTTAAAGCAGCAGAAGGTTGATATAGCCTGCCTGCAGGAAACACACATAACAGAACAAGACGTGTCTATTTGGGAAAAACAATGGGATGGAAAGATGTTTTATAGTGAAGGAACGCATAATAGCAGGGGAGAACTTATCCTTGTTTCAAAGCATTTTGTAGGGGAAGTGAGTTTATTGAAGAGTTATGATAGAATATTAGTAATTTCTGTTATAAAAGAAGATAAAGAGTATATTGTAGTTAATATGTATGCTCCAAATGTAAGCCAAGAAAAAGTAAGATTTTATAATAAGTTGAACTCAGTGTTGCTAAAGTATACGGAAGAAAAAGTGTTGTTAATGGGAGACTTTAATTTAGTTATGTCAAATGAGTTGGATATCATTGCTGGTGAAAATCATAAACAAAATGAAGTTGAGTTGTTGAAAGATATAATATTTAGACTGAATATGAGTGATGTTTGGAGAATGTTGCATGGCGAGGAAAAAGAGTATACATGGTGCAGACGTAACCCTTTTATCGCACGGCGACTGGATTATTGCTTTGTAACAGAGGACATTATTCCAAACTGTGTAAGTTGTGAAATTGTGTCGGTTGCAAATACCGATCACAGAGGGGTTTTGGTGGAAATGTGTGATTCCCAATTTGTACGGGGCCCAGGCTACTGGCGCTTTAATAATTCCTATTTGAAAGATCAAGCATTTGTTGAAAAAATGAATGCGTTAATAGAGGAGATGTGTAATAATGTGCCTAGGGGTGCTAATGCTCAGGATCAATGGGAAACATGTAAATCAAACATTAAATCGGTTTGTATAGAATTTGGTAAATCAAGGTCAAGAAGCCAGAAGAATGAATTTGTAGATTTACAAGCAAAGTTGCAACAGTTGGAAAAACATTGTGCAGAACAACCTAATAATGAGAAATTGCAGGCAGAAATGTTTAATGTTAAATCGAAATTGGAAATAATGACCATGGATAAAGCAAGAGGAGCTCATGTACGATCAAGAGCTAAGTGGGTAGAAGAAGGAGAAAGAAATACGAAATATTTTTTGAATTTGGAAAAAGTACAAGCCCAAAATAATGTGATGACACATGTGAGGGCAAGTAATGGTGATATTGTTGATGATCAATTTCTTGTGTTGAATGAACAAGTGCAGTATTATAAATGTTTGTATGGTAAAAGTCCAGAAAGTCAGGAACGCATCAGGGCAGAAGCAAAGGAATTTTGTGATGAAGAAGAATTGGTTAAATTAACGAACGAAGATAGTAATGTATGTGAAGGGATGTTGACGGAAGCAGAGGTGGCAGCAGCATTAAAGATGATGAAAAATGGTTCATCACCTGGAAGTGACGGACTCACTACAGAGTTTATTAAAATGTTTTGGAATAGATTAAAGAGCATGATTACAGACTCGTTTAATGAAGCCTTTCGTAATAATAATTTGTCTTTTACGCAAAAACAAGGAATAATTAAGTTATTACAAAAAAGTACAGAATTACCCAGGGAAGACCTTAATAATTGGCGTCCAATTACCCTACTTAATACAGATTATAAGATCTTGGCAAAGGTTTTAAATCAGAGATTGAGTTCGGTTATTTGTAAGTTAGTAAATGAAGATCAAGTTGGTTACATAAAAGGAAGGAATATTGGAACCGTGATTCGTACAATAGATGACGTAATAGAGTATTTAAATCGAACGAATAAGTCTGGGTTTATATTGGCCCTTGACTATCGTAAAGCGTTTGATTCCATTTATAAGGAATTTATGATAGAAGCATTTAGATCATATGGTTTTGGTGAAGATTTTCAAAAATGGGTTAAGCTTTTAATGACAGACACTTTTAGTAGTATTAATCACGGAGGGTGGATTTCAGAACCGTTTCCCTTGAAGTGTGGTATAAGACAAGGTTGTCCATTTTCACCCCTGGCCTTTATATTGGCGGTGGAAATACTTGCCATTAAAATTAGGAAAAGTGATATAACGGGTGTTGAATTACCCTCAAAGGTGGGCGAGGAGAGTGCCCTAAAAATTAAACAGTTAGCAGACGATACAACAATATTTTTACAGAACAGTGGTGATGTCTTTAAAGTTAAAGATATAATAATACAGTTTGCAAAGTTTTCAGGACTGACCCTGAATGTTAATAAAACCAAATAATGAAAATTGGACAGCATTGTGGTCAGCAAAAGTTGCCCTTTGAGTGCACAGAGAAGATTAAGATTTTAGGTATATATTTCGTAAATAATGATAGAGCAATAACTGTTGAACAGAATTGGGTATTAAGAGTTCAGAAGATTAAGAAGTTGATTAAGATATGGAGTCGACGAGATTTAAGGATTCACGGTAAAATTGTAATAATCAAATGTTTTTTTATTTCACAGCTAGTATTTGTGATGCAGACGATTGGATTGCCAGAGCGGGTTTTGACAGAGTTAAATAGATTGTTTTATAAGTTTATTTGGCAGAGAAAGTGTTCGAATAAAAAAGCATTTGAAAAAGTGAAAAGAAAAGTAATGGAGAAAGAAATAAGTGAAGGTGGGTTGAAAATGCTAAATGTGCACAGGATGCAAGAGTCTTTTTATTTACAATGGGTCGGACGTTTGTATGAAGAGAAGGGAGCAAATTGGACGTTTATACCACTATGGTTTCTGGGACATGTTGTTTCAGGGTATGGTTGTTTTGATTTGAATGTTAAACCGAGTAAGGAATTGAATTTGACAATGATTGGAAGCCCATTTTGGCAGAGGGTAGTGTGGACACACTTGAGTTACAAGCGTAGGATGGAACATGATAAGATTGATGTAAACAATTTTTATAAACAGATTTTGTGGAGTAATGATTTGATTCGGTATAAAGGGAAAATGTTGTTTTATTTGTATTGGAAAAATGCTGGGATTGAACGAGTAAGTGATTTGTTTATAGTGGAAGAAAAGAGATTGAAGTCAGCAGCAGAGGTATATACACAAATTGGAAAGAATAATGCAAATATTTTATTGGATTATTGGGCATTAATAAACGCATTACCCAAAGTATGGATTAATTGGATTGAAAATAAACATATTATTGTCCAGATGGATAAGCAATTGTTTGATGGTAGCCTGTATATGATAAAAATAAGCCAAATACGAAAAATGATAGAAAAGAAAAGTGTAGATACTGCTGTAGAAAAACCTTGTGTATATAATTTTTGGTTGAGGAAGTTTGGTGTACAAGTAGATAAGGAAATTTGGACACTTGCCCATGTTTCCAAAGAAGTGAGGTTAAGAGAATTGCAATGGAAAATCTTACATAACATATATCCAACAAATATTTTGTTATGTAAAATGCAAGTCAGGGAGAATAACAGATGTTGTATTTGTTGGACGGAAGTTGATTTTGTTGAACATTTCTTTTATGAGTGCATACCGGTAAAGTTGTTTTGGACGAAGATAGAAAACTGGATAGAGGAAAAGGCTGGATTGAGGGTTAATTTTAAGATGCAGGATATAATATTTGGCTATCAAGACACAAGTTGTTGTAAAAAGATGAGAAATTTTGTAAATCACGTAATATTAATTGGGAAAATGTGTATTAGTATTTTTAGAAAGACAACTTGTCAGGGATCAGTGTTCGTAATTTTCGAGTTTCAAATATTAAGTAGAAAATTTGATTTGTAAATATAAGGAATATTTCAAAAAAAAAAAAAAAAAAAAAAAAACCATTCCTGCATGCGAGACAGCAGTTCACATGGAGGGAGCTGAATATCAGATGATGAGAATCAAGCTGAAGACAGCGGAGTTACACATCCTCAACTTTTACTGTCCCAACAACCGCCCGCTCAGCCTTGACACCATTCAAGTTCCAGACTCAAGCTTTCTTGCAGCCGGTGATTTCAACAGTCACTCCCAGTGTTGGGGCTATGACCACATGGACCATCGAGGTGAGGAGATCGAAAACTGGCAGGACGACAACAAACTCATCCTCATCAACAAACCTCATGACCCCCCCCCCCCACCTTCTACTCCAGAAGTTGGCGCACCACGTCAACCCCAGCCCCGGCTCTCTGCACTGAAGATGTCGACAGGGGCATCCATCCAGAAGTAGGAGAGCCTGAGCAGCTCGGAGGCAGTGACCACAGACAGGTGTTCTTATCCATTGACAAGAGCAGTCCCACCAGTCCTATGTTCACACGCTGGAACTACAAGAAGGTAAAGTGGGGTCTCTTCAAACACCGAACCAACTATCTCACCACAGACATCCAAGTTGAAGGAAGAGATATCAACCGTGTAGTCAGAGATTTTAACGCTGCCAAGGAATCCATTCCAAGAGGATCCCGAAAGGACTACACCCCGTACTGGAGCAACCAACTACAACAACTACTAGACGAAATGACGGAAGCCCGTGAAGAAGCAGAACATAACCCGTCAGATAAGGCCACTCTCCGACTCCAGCAAACCAAGGCCCACTTTCTCAAGGCAAAACTCCAAGCCAGGCGCAAGAGCTGGAGAGAGAAAACAGCAGCCCTGAACCTTGAGAAGGACGGAAAGAAACTCTGGAGGATCATGGGCCAAATCAATGACGAGCAGCAAAGAAACCAGAAAATCACGCTAGAGGAGAATGGTGAAATGCTGACGGGGAGGAAAGCCACAAACCGCCTTGCAGACCAATATGCAAAGGAGAGCAATGTCCCCATCCGCAAGGAACAACAGCGTGAAACCAGAAAAGAGCAGAGAGAGCGGCCGAGTCACACCACGCCTGTTGGCCCCATGAAGCAGCCCCTAACACCCCACGAGCTAAATCAGTCCTTGAAGAAGCTCAAAACAAAGAAATCGCCAGGGCCAGATGGAATCACCAATGAGATGCTAAAACACCTGGGAAACACTGCTGTCATCAAACTCCTTGATGTTTTCAACCACAGCTGGGCAACAAGCACCCTTCCACAGATCTGGAGAGAAGCCTGCATGATTCCGGTTCTGAAGAAAGGGAAAGACAAAAGGAAGGCTGCAAGCTACCGCCCAATCAGCCTCACCAGCTGTGTTGTAAAATCTATGGAGAGGATAATAAACCAGCGTCTTTTCTGGTATCTCGAAACAAACTCCATTCTTGCACCAGAACAGGCAGGCTTCAGAACTTTCCGCAGCCCCGAAGAACAAGCAACTTATCTCGCCCAAGAAGTAGAGGACGCTTTTCAGAGACAAGAGCTTGTCTTCACCGCGTGGATAGACCTCCAAAAGGCATTTGACAAAGTCTGGACAGATGGACTCCTGGTGAAACTGCAAAGAAGTGGCGTGGCAAGCAACATGCTACGTTGGATAAAGTCCTACCTCCACAACCCCCGAGCCAGAGTCACCGTTGACGGCAGAAAAGGCAAGAAAGTTCTGCTGCGACATGGAGTCCCCCAAGGAGGCGTGCTCTCGCCGACTCTATTCCTAGTCTTTATCAATGACATGGTCGAAACACTCCCAAACAGAATCCATGCTGCCCTCTATGCTGACGACTTGGTGATGTGGTGTACAGAAGAACATGCCACCACAGCCACATGCAGAATGCAACTAGCGATCGACAACCTGGTTGCATGGGCAGAGGACTGGAATGTCAGCATCAACAGAGAAAAGTCCTCCACCACACTCTTCACCCTGTCTCCAAAACAGAAAGCAGGCACCATCAAGCTGGATGGAACATCCCTGAAAACAGAAGAGGAAGTTACATACCTCAGCGTCACTTATGACAAGAAGCAAACATGGAGACCCCGCATACAGAAAGCTGAAGGCAAAGCGAGACGGAAAATATCTATCTTGCGCAAGTTGGCAGGAACCACTTGGGGTGCCAACGAAAACATACTTAAGCGGGTATACGAAGTCCGACCCCACCTTGAGTACGGATCCCCAGCATGGTCGACAGCAGCAAAGTCTCATCTACAAGGCCTGGATAAGGTGCAAAACCCGGCTCTTCGAGTCATCGCTGGAGCCATGAGGTCCACACCCATCAAGACCATGGAAGAGACTGTTGGGCTGAAGCCGCTCAGCGACAGAAGAGACGCCAAGATCATGGTGCAGGCTGAGAAGTACAAAGGCCTACCCAACCACCCCATGCACCACAAGCTGGAAGGTCTCACAAAGAACCGGCTGAAGCGCAGCAGTTTTGTTCATGAGAGCAAAAGACTGTCCAGAGGGTACACAGATCAGTTACCATCCACAACACTGCCCTTGAACACCTCTGACACACCCCAATGGAAAGACAGTCAAACAAAACTCCAAATCAAGATGACCGTCCCACAGATTGCCCCAAAAGATTGCCAGAGCGACCATGCCAGACGCAGTCTCACCCTGGCCATGATTGCAGATCAGTACCCCTGTGAATCCTGGATCCACGTCTACACTGATGGCTCTGCAACTGACGCCGTGGCCAACGGAGGAGCTGGCGTGTATGCATCCTTTCCTGAGGGGCACACCACTACCGCTAACATTCCCACTGGAAAGCACTGCTCCAACTACAGTGCAGAAATCCAAGCCCTCGTGCAGGCTGCATCCATTATTCAGGACTCCTCTAGCGAATGTCTTCAGGCGGTCTTCCTCACAGATGCACTCTCAGTTCTGGAGGCCCTCGCAGGGGGAAAACGTCCACACCTCATGGAGAAACTCCACAACGTCGAACAACAAAGGCGAGTGGTACTGCAGTGGTTACCTGCCCACTGCGGGATCCCCGGAAATGAGAGGGCAGACAAGCTCGCCAAACTCGGAGCACAGGGAGACCAAACAGACAACCCTGTCAGCTTCATGGAGAAGAAAACCCTCATCAAGGCAGTATTTAGGCCCCCAAAACGGAAGGATGATTATCATCTCCTCACGCGACATGAACAAGTCGTGCTGATGCGACTCCGCACTGGGCATAACCGCCTAAATGCCCACATGTCCCAAAAGATGAAGCTGGTCCCCTCCCCTACGTGCAGCTGTGGACTAGAGGACCAGACCACTGAACACATCCTCCAGCGATGCACCATCCTTGAGAGTCTGAGAAAAACCGTGTGGCCAACTGCAGTCTCCCTCCACTGCAAGCTGTACGGAGGAAAGGAAGACCTGGAGAAGACGGCATCATTCGTCTCGCTGTCCGGGCTGACAAAATAACTAGTGTGATCGACAAGAAGAAGAAGAAGATCATACTCTTTGGGCCCATTGGCAATACTGGGACGTTCGGGTCGCTACCGCCAAAGATACATGGTACGTGTCTAAGTGCAACCTGCTATCTGCATTTTGGGTTAGGGTTAGGGTTAGAATACCCGAGGTCTTTGAAGTGCCAAAGTGGTTTCATCGGGGTGGGACATGTATACCATTTCTGAATCAACACATACAGTTTGCCCGTGTCCATCCCAGCCTAGATTCGAACCTGATTTGAGGATAATAAGTCCAGTGCTGGCGCTCTGCCGAACAAACCGCGGTAGATATGTGTTTTCCGCCCTTTCACGAGAAATAAGACTTGTTCAGTTGGCAGGGACCCCCACAGATGGTCTACTTAGAGGATCCCGGGACCCCCAAATTTAATTTTCAGGGTGTACAAGGATCCCTCCGCGGAACTTTCGAGGGTCCTAGGACCAAGGCTGAATACTTTTGGAAGTTTGCGAGACCTTCACAAAAAATATTATCTGTCATGTTGGTTGGATTTACACATATCGCATTGGTACAGATGTGGTAGAAGCCTTTCTCGTCTTCGGTATCCAGCCAGATGTATACGTTCTTGTTAATTCTGCATGGAATCTAGAAGACAATTACGGTCTGAAAATCAGTACCGACCGTTCGCAAATTAAAGTGGTACCAGCTATTTTCAGGTTTAGTCTGTTTTTTTGTTTTTTTTGGCTTCTAGCGCGAATAGGATGCAGGGACGCACAGTTTAGGGAGAAGGGTCTCATACCAGCTTTGGATTGAGAAGCAAGCGTTTTATCCCCGAGTACGCTAGTACTTGGGCTCAGCAGACTTTAATTGTGTGTCTGTGTGTCTGTCTTTCTCCACTTAACAGCTTATTGCTGGGAAACTACTGGGCGCAGTTCGTTCAAAAGTTGATACACTAACTTGATAATAGGTCCGATTGATCGTATTAAAACTTCATAATGTTACCTGGGACCTAAATGCCAAATAAACCACAAAAACGACTTGGTCGTAGGAGGAGTTCACACCGGTTGAGCTGATAGAACAGCCGAACGCGTCACACAAAAATACGTCATGACAAAGTTACACGCAAAGCGAAAGAGACTTTGACGTCATTTACTTTTGTTCGGAATTTTCCGTCTGTTCCTAGCTTGTCAGTGAAGACCTGACGTGAGTAAGCTTACCCAAAACGTCTTTGTTCTCTATTCACATTGCAGCTGTGAAATAATCAGTCTTGTGTCTCGGTCGTGTAGGTACAGAGTTTGCTTCTGCAATCATTGTGTTCGTGTTGATGACGGCTTCATAAGACAAAATAATAAGCGAATCTATCGCGAGGAAGACGTTTATGTACAAATCACCGAACCCAACCCATTTTTTGTGTGCATTTTTCTGAAGAATAAACTGCATGTGGTTAATTTCATCCGTTTAATGCTTGTCGAAACGAGCCATAAGGCTTTAGAATAAAAGATTTCACGCATTGCTTGGCCATCTGATCACAGATGAGGTCGCAGTTTGTAGGTTGAATCTAATTTTTTATCTATGAATCGGCCAGAGATAGATCTGCATTTCTGGTCAGAAACCAACATTCACACCACAGGCATTCCAAACATTTATATTTATTGAGCGAGCCAGTCTGAAGAGTACTCGGGTGCAGCGCGAGCGTTTTTTTTTTCATTTCTCATGAGTTTTCTGTTTATTTCTGTTTTTGAAGATCGCAGATTTCACAATCCGATGTTTTTATGTTTCAGATATTACGCCCGCCGGAGTGTACAATAACTGTGTAAAGGACTAGCTGTTGAAAAATGATGTGTATTTTCAGGCTGCGGAGATTGATGAAAAGGAGGCAGTGCTGTTGCGTGATGTTAACGAAGATGACTATCCCTTCAAATATATTTTCATGACAAGCTGGCCTCACAGTAAGTCACAAGAATGCGGTTGAAAAGAAAACAGAGAATAGGGTGCATCACTTTCTGTACACGGAGTCAACAGCACTATTCATGAACAGTCTTTGTGTACAGATTGACAAGGAATCCACATATATAAATGTGGTGTTCACATTTTAACTCTCAGAGTTGTTGTTAAACCTGCAGCTATATTTGGTTATTGTTTTGATTTTGAACTTGCTTTCTTTCAGCGCATGGAAATAAAATGCGAAGAACACTATTTTTTTCGGGTTTTGATGCTGAACGAGTTTCTGTGTCTTTTTACATTTAGTCAAGTTTTGACTAAATGTTTTACCATAGAGGGGGGGAATCGAGACGAGGGTCGTGGTGTTTGTGTGTGTGTCTGTGTGTGTGTGTGTGTGTGTAGAGCGATTCAGACTAAACTACTGGACCGATCTTTATGAACTTTTTCATGAGAGTTCCTGGGTATGATATCCCCAGACGTTTTTTTCAGTTTGTTGATAAATGTCTTTGATGACGTCATATCCGGCTTTTTGTAAAAGTTGAGGCGGCACTGTCACACCCTCATTTTTCAATCAAATTGATTGAAATTTTTGTAAAGCAATCTTCGACGAAGGCCGGACTTCGGTATTGCATTTCAGCTTGGTGGCTTAAAAATTAATGAATGACTTTGGTCATTAAAAATCTGAAAATTGTAATGAATTGTTTTTTTATATAAAACGATCCAATTTTACGTTCATCTTATTCTTTATCATGTTCTGATTCCAAAAACATATAAATATGTTATATTTGGATTAAAAACAAGCTCTGAAAATTAAAAATATAAAAATTATGATCAAAATTAAATTTCCGAAATCGATTTAAAAACAATTTCATCTTATTCCTTGTCGGTTCCTGATTCCAAAAACATATAGATATGATATGTTTGGATTAAAAACACGCTCAGAAAGTTAAAACGAAGAGAGGTACAAAAAATCGATCTATGCAGCACAGCGAAACCACTACCGCGCTGAACAGGCTCGTCAGTTTCACTCCGTTATGCACAAGCGGCGGACTACGGTCATTGTGAAAAATTACAGTGCGTTCAGTTTCATTCTGTGAGTTCCACAGCTTGACTAAATGTAGTAATTTCGCCTTAGTGACTTGTTTTTTCTTAAAACTGAGTCCTAAACCTGAACGTATCCATTTGGGATCCATTTTCTAAAGTGTATTGAGAAGTTCAGTCACTTTAAAAGAGCTTCACAGACTGAGGGCGCGACCCAAAAGACGACATGTCTTCCTTTAGACGAGTAAACAACAACAACAACAACAACAACAACAACAACAACAACAACAACAACAACAACACAAAGACCATTCGGCAAAGAAGTAAACCCTGGACAGAAACAAAGACACGCATACTGTTTTGGAGCTAACGCAGTGAACGAGTCATAGTCAGAAAGTATAAACTAATACTGATACAGCGGAGTGACACTCTAGTTGGCTCGTTAAGAACGACTACTCTAGACTAGATCAAAGGGGGATAACTGGGCCCTCGTCTATGACTAGATTACGAAAAAAAGGTCGCAACTGCACTAACAGTAACAAACGAGAGGAATACTGACCCTAGCTTGGTATACATTGCACTGGAATCCACAGGTACGTAGTTTCTTTTTTAACGGTTCGTTTTCGGATTATAATACCCATTGTAATTTCGGTTGTTTTAGTCAGTTTTGAACTATAATGAAGTGCTTCTGAGTAGTTTTATGGAGTAACTTTTGTTTTGAAATGCAATGGAGGATATGTCGGGGAATTTATAGCTCATATGGCAGTATGGCTGTGGTATGGCGAAAACTTGAATTAGGAGGAAATCGAAACTATAGAACTTGTGGGTGTGTTCGTTCTGCGAACTGTCCTATGTAATTATAAACACACAAGTGTGACAAAAACGTTCTACCTCTTCTGAATGAACAAATTAATCGCATCGTCTTTCCCAGATCGTCTTCAGTTCGTTTCGCAAAGGAATATAAGGGAGGGAAAGGAAAGGGAGCGGTGGAGTAGTGTAGGGTGTACGTACATATAACCACAGTCTCGAGTCACTGCACAGTTTAGATCAGAAACTAACCTCTGAGGAGAGAGAGAGAGAGAGAGAGAGAGAGAGAGAGAGAGAGAGAGAGAGAGAGAGACAGAGAGAGAGAGACAGACAGAGAGAGAGAGACAGAGAGAGACAGAGAGAGACAGAGACAGAGAGAGACAGACAGACAGACAGACAGACAGACAGACAGAAAGAGACAGAGAACAAGAACAAGAACAAATCTTTAATTGTCTAAGGCCACAGCCCCTTACAAATAGTGGTTAAAATAACAGCAATAGTATCTGCACAGTTATAAATTATAGTCACGCATAAAATTCAACAAATACATTAAGACCCTGATGACATGTCACTGAACCTGATTTTTAAGGGTTCGTCTCTTCTGTAACATGAAGAACACAAATCTGCTGAAGCTGTTCATCACATTATCCTCATTACTGCCACAGAAATACACAAGTTGTTGTTGCAGCGTCTTAAAGTTCGAGATTTTCAAATACTTTGCTCGAAGGTCTTGATAAAAATGACATAACAATACAACACGGTGTTCATCTTCTTTATCAGCTGTACAGAGAGGACAGTTTCTTGTCGTTTGGTGCGTACCGAAACTTGTGAGCGTTGATTTCGGATACTCCTGCGCGGAAACGAGTAAGAGCCACTCTGTACTTAATATCTTCGATTAATTCAATGTATTTCTCTTTTTCCAAGCATGTTTTGTAACAATTATAAATGTCGAAACGTTCACTGCATTCTAAAAAAGAGAACCATTCTTGACAAAAACAATCTTGTAATCGTCTTTTAAACTCTTGTAAGAAACACTTCTCATTCCCAACCATTCCGTACATCCACACAGCAGCAAAACCATTACAACATAAAAGACTCTGCACATGTGAGACCCATTTTGTGTGGCCCTTCGATGCCAAATTACATAAAGCTTTATATGCAATCTTGGAATATCTTGAATCAGGTTGCTTCAGCAGTGTAAACCAGTATTTCACACATCTGACTGCAGAGTTAATATACAGCGGATGTCTTCCCAATTCACCATACACAATGTTGTTTGGAGTTCGAATTGTCACTTTCAGAAACTTTTTACACGCAAACAGGTGGACCCTTTCCACAGAGTCATACTTTCCATATCCCCATAGCTCTGAACCATGTACAAGAGCATAGGGGCGATCCGTGCGTCAAACACCTTTGTCGAATGGCAGCCAAGTCTGTTCAATAATCTAACGATTTCGATCACTCCCGTTTTCGCCATGGTTGTCTTTGTTTCTACTGCAATGTTTTAGCTTAGTTGGGTGGAAAGGGTTACACCGAGATATTTAAACGAGTTCACAATCTCAAGACGATCCATTCCGTAGAGAAAGAGACAGAGAGAAACAGAGAGAGAGAGACAGAGAGAGAGTTTGAACTTAAAAAATAGTCTGAGGATTTTTGGATGCATACTTACCCACTAATAACGGGTGTAGGCTAAAAGGTTTTATTGATCCATAATTGCTTGCTATTTTTGTGTGGATATATCACAATTTATCCACACTGCTTCAAAGATCTTTACATGTCACACCTGATACAAAATGACTAGTGATGAATGTATGCATCAGTTCATTTAGTTTGCATGTATGTAAAAAAAAAAATGTAATAACATGCAAACATTAATTCCTGGTATGTCTGCATGTGTCAGTGGATTGGTATACGCGTGTTGTCACTTCTCAGGACACGTATACGTACGTGCTCATTGTTCACGTGTTTTGGACACATCTCTAGCTCGCCAGTGACTGGCCTAGCTATTATATCACGTGGGAAAGTTTGACTCAATAAAAGCAAGCGTATTCACTCTTTCACAACCCACACAAACCCGACAGCGTTCTATCCGAGCATCGTCAATGGTTTTTTTGTACAGTCGAGCCTGTCTATAACGACCAACGTATGGACCGTTTGTTTGTTTGTTTGTTTGTTTGTTTGCTTAACGCCCAGCCGACCACGAAGGGCCATATCAGGGCGGTGCTGCTTTGACATATAACGTGCGCCACACACAAGACAGAAGTCGCAGCACAGGCTTCATGTCTCACCCAGTCACATTATTCTGACACCGGACCAACCAGTCCTAGCACTAACCCCATAATGCCAGACGCCAGGCGGAGCAGCCACTAGATTGCCAATTTTAAAGTCTTAGGTATGACCCGGCCGGGGTTCGAACCCACGACCTCCCGATCACGGGGCGGACGCCTTACCATTAGGCCAACCGTGCCAGTCTTCCGTATGGACCGACCAAGAGTGCTCGTAATACTGAGACAAAAGGTCGTTATGGAAAGTTGCATCTAAACTCGTGTGAGATCCTCAGTTTTGGGTGCTCGTAATGGGCAGATGGTCGTTATCAAGAGAGGGTCGCTTTTAAGAGCACGTTTATAAGCTTTGTTTGTTGTGCTCCATTTATTATTTGATTGTATGCGGCTTTCTTATATGTAATTTTGCTGAACAAAATGATTTAAACCAAGAGAGGGTCGTTTGGGCAGGTCTGACAGTAGTTTCCTAACTACAGTTTTAATTTCTTTTCAGTTTTGCCATTGCATGAACACCACGACTGATCCGGGTTATTGTCCCTTTTAAACAGCACTACAAAAAGAGCAGGGTGTAAGAAATGTACAGGTGTGATAGTATTTATTATTGTGAATTACGTCAGGTTCCCGTATAATACAAAAGGCAAACAAATGACACGAAGTTTCAGTTCAGTGACTCAGAAGTCGATGAATCGGCGTTTCAAGGGCGGCGACAAATCAAAATGTCACTGATCTTGGGTTACAAAGTGCGCGCCATGCACATCTCCAATTCCATTGGTAAGCTTATATTTTCTCATGCACCTTCACGGCACAGGAATGGTATTAAAGGTCAATAATGCTAAACAAAAAGTCATTTACAGAATAGGCCTACCTAGTCCGCCCAAAGGGAACGAGGCGAAGTCAAATTGACGAGAAAGAGAGAGAGGGGGAGGGGATAGAGAGAGACAGACAGAGAGAGAGAGAGAGGGGGGGGGGGGCACCGGGGGTTGAGGGGAGAGGAGAGGGGTACCGGTTGTTAGCTTGCTCTGTCTGTCTGTCTGTCTTATCTGTTTCTTTTAGGGTGTCACCGATTCTAGCCCTTGACAGAACTATAATAGCAGGGGTCGACACTAACTTATTTGGCCTGGGGCCACACTGGCCCCAGAGATGGAAATTGCTGGGGCGGAAAACAAAAATCTGGGGCCCACTCTTATTAAAAAAAATTAATAATAAAAAACACAAGAAAAGTGAAAAAGAGTGTACAGTACTGTACCCCATGATCGGCATCAACGTATCTAGTTGTTCTTTTACTTCATATTGATGAAAAAGGTATATAACATTACCTTCAGAATCCCCACTTTTTCCAAGTGGTTCTCCGCCATAAGATCTACACGGGCGGCAATGCATTGTCTGTTTTTCTTTCCACCATTTGACATTGAAATTACGACAGCGCTTCGCGCTTTTGGCTGCATCGGTCTCCTTTTTTCGTTTCTCTCCACCCTGTTCTTCATCTTCATTTCCATGTCTTTTTACACCAGGGATGTGTCGCCACATTTTGCGTTTGGCATTTGAAGGCGATACTTATCTCTCACGCTAAAGAGCACAATCTGGGAGTTATTTCCCTTGCGGCATTGTCCTTCGACGATTTCAATGTTTTTTCTTCTTGACTGTGGCATTAATCGTAACGCAAATTTCAGTGACGACTTTGACTGGCGATTTTTCGTGATTGGCTCTGGCATTAGAATTTTCGGTTTTTCATTGTTGGAATTTATCCTGGGGCGGAGTGGGCCCCAGGCTTCGGCAATGTTTGGGGCGGAACACAAAACTCTGGGGCGTTCCGCCCCCCGCCCCCGCGGCTAGTGTCGAACCCTGAATAGGATACATCATAATAGACAATCATCAAGGGGCATTTTGACTCGTCTCCCCAGCTGAATCATGCACGCACCACACACACATCATTAGAACAAGAATATTTACAAACAGACAGACAGAGCAAGCAAAAACCGGTACCCCTCTCTAAATTGGCAATCTAGTGGCTGCTCCGCCTGGCGTCTGGCATTATGGGGTTAGTGCTAGGACTGGTTGGTCCGGTGTCAGAATAATGTGACTGGGTGAGACATGAATTGAAGCCTGTGCTGCGACTTCTGTCTTGTGTGTGGCGCACGTTATATGTCAAAGCAGCACCGCCCTGATATGGCCCTTCGTGGTCGGCTGGGCGTTAAGCAAACAAACAAACAAACAAACAAACTAGCTGTAAGAAAGGACCATATGGACCTAATGCTATCATCCCTCGGTAATCTCACTATCTTCCTGCCTCCTTCCCTGTGTGTGTGTGTGTGTGTGTGTGTGTGTGTGTGTGTGTGTGTGTGTGTGTGTGTGTGTGAGTGTGTGTGTATGTGTGTGTTTGCGTGTGTGTAACAGAGAGAGAGAGAGAGAGAGAGAGAGAGAGAGAGAGAGAGAGAGAGAGAGAGAGAGAGAGAGAGAGAGAGAGAGAGAGAGAGAGAGAGAGAGAGAGAGAGAGAGAGAGAGAGAGAGAGAGAGAGAGAGAGAGAGAGAGAGAGAGACAATGACAATGACAATTCTTTATTTAACGAGGGTAGTAGTGGTCTGCTTTTTTACATCCAGCCCTCGCCCTAAAGAGGGACAAACAAAAATGAAATAAAAATACAAGATAAAAAATAGAAAATAGACATAAAGATAAACTTGCAAATCATACCAAATAAAAAACACTCGCGCTGGACCCGAGTACTCTTCAGACTGGCTCGCTCCCCCAGTATGAACGTTTTTGTCTTGTGCACGTTTAAGACCAAGTGATTGATCTGTGTGAATTACAGGCATTCCCTTTGCTATATAAATACATTGCATGCGAGCCGAGGATGTGCGTGGTGACTGGCCTTTCTCTTTTATTTGATCACAGTGAAAATGCACACAGACATTCACACACACACACACACACACACACACACACACACACACACATTCACACACACACACACTCTCTCTCCCTCACTCCCTCTCTCTCTCCCTCTCTCTCTCTTTCTTACACACACATGTGCACAAAATGAACACACACACACACCGCGCGAGAGAAAAAGACGTCAAAGACTTTTGACCGTGACGTAATCTTTTTATGACGCTATATTTCTCGTCAATGTGTGACGAGTTCGGCTGTTCTATCAGACTGCCTGGCTGGCTGTGGCTCCGCGAATTCCTCCCACCGCCAAGTCGGTTTTTTGTGGTTTATTTCGCATTTAGGTCCCAGGTAACATTATGAAGTTTTAATACGATCAATCGGACCTATTATCAAGAGAGAAAATGTAAGTTTTACGCCCTCACGGCAAAGCCATTAGGGGCATGTTACACGGGAAAACCCGGCTTTGTATGAAAATAAAAAATAAAAATGCAGGGAGGGGGGGGGGGGGGGGGGGGGGATGTAGACAGCTAGGGACCGGGTTGGGTCGTCTTGGGTCAGTGCTGAAATGGTTACTTTATCCCAGCGAAGCTGGAGGTATCCCACGAACGCATTTTCATACCGATAATACATGATAAAGAAGGATTCTTTGTGCCCGGCTACGTGCTACAGTTGGAGATGGAAGTTCACCAAAAATTGGGACCATACTAACAAAAATACGGTGGGTGCAATAGTCGCCCCCATTTTTTCAGCAAACGCCACCCAAGGCCGCTTTGGACGGGTAGAAATTCTGTACTTTCCAAGTCTATTTGTGTGTGGTTGTTCAAGACTATGGATAAAGCTCGCGTGAGAAGATTACGTCACGGTCAAAAGTTTTTGACGTCAATTAATGCATCATGACGTCATGCCTCTTTTTCTCTCGCGCGGTGTGTGTGTGTGTGTTCATTTTGTGCACGTGTTAGTGTTAGTGTGGGTGTGTGTGTGTGTGCGCGCGTGCATGAGTCTGTACTCGTGTGTGTGTGTGTGTGTGTGTGTGTAAGAAAGACTGAGAGAGAGGGAGAAAGAGTGTGTGTGTGTGTGTGAATGTGTGTGTGTGCATGAGTTTGTGTGTATGTTTGTGTGTGTATGAGTGTGTGTGTGTGTGTGTGTGTGTGTGTGTCCGTCTGTCTATGTGCGTATTTGTTTGTTTGTTTGCTTAACGCCCAGCCGACCACGAAGGGCCATAATTATCAGAGCGGTGCTGCTTTGAGATATAACGTTACGTGCGCCACACACAAGGCAGAAGTCACAGCACAGGTTTCATGTCTCACGGCACCCAGTCACATTATTCTGACACCGGCCGCCAACCAGTCCTGGCATGCACTAACCCCATAATGCCAGACGCCAGGCGGAGCAGCCACTAGATTGCCAATTTTAAAGTCTTAGGTATGACCCGGCCTGGGTTCTAACCCACGACCTCCCGATCACGGGGCGGACGCCTTACCACTAGGCCAACCCAATGTGCGTATAAGTGTGTGTTTTGTGTGTATGAGATTTGTGTGAGTCAATGTGTGTGTGTGTGTGTGTGTGTGTGTGTGTGTGTGTGTGTGTGAGTGTCTGTTTGTATTTATAAGAGAGAGAGAAAGAGAGAGAGAGAAAGAGAGAGAGAGAGTGGGTGGGTGGGAGTGTGTTTGTGCGTGTGCGTAAGTCAGTGTATGTGTGTGTGTATGTGTGTTTGTTTGTAAAGTGTGTATGTCCGTCTGTCTATATGTGCGTATGGGTGTGTGTATGAAGTGTGTGTGAGAGAGTGAGTGAGTGTGTATTTTTGTACGTGTGTAACTTGAGGTATGTGTGTGTGTGAGTGTGTGTATGTGTGTGTTCGTGTGTGTGTGTGTGTTTGAGAGAGAGAGAGAGAGAGAGAGAGAGAGAGAGAGAGAGAGAGAGAGAGAGAGAGAGAGAGAGAGAGAGAGAGAGAGAGAGAGAGAGAGAGAGAGAGAGATAGAGAGAGGTTTGTCTTTCGCTGGGGTATGCAGTGCCTTGGCGTTGCACATCTACTTAATTGGCTGTTGGCCGAACGGACACCCGGGCTTCATATTTTTGCATGCATGTGTTCGTGTTTCCAAGGCTTTCGCTGTGACCCTGGGATCTTTATCGTGCGCATGCGTGCCCACGGGGGTGTTCGGACACCGAGAAGTTGACTCTGGGACACACATCCCGCGCCGAACTTGGGGGTTGAACCCACGCTGATAGTAACAGCCTCGGCCGTCTAAGGGATCTGTGTGTCTGGAGGCACATTTGGTTTCTGAGGTTCAAGCGGAGCTGTTGCCTCTGCTCCCAAGTTCCCGTGTCTGGAGGCGTTTTTGGTATGGAAGCAAACCTGTAGGTTGGGGCCTCTGCCTTTCAGGATGCCAGGACTACAAAATGTGTGTCTTGGGACACATTTAGCTTAAAGATTCCAGAAGTGGATCTGTGCTGTGCTGGGTCTGCTGCAAGCACACTAGAACCAGCTCGCAACAGTTGAGGTGAACAGATTGGTGACCAAGACCATCATCGGTTTCTCTCCGAGTGATGGGTGTGGGCGGAGAAAGTCTCCCAGACTGAGAGCATTCTCCCTTCTGTAGCGGATGAGACTAGACATCTCTTCCTTGAGAGTATCACAACCTTCAAACACGTGTGTGAGGTGTCCAGTCTTGCCACACTGACAGACTACCTTGTCCCAGTAGATGCGGCTGCTGACCGTGCGCAAGCGACGCAACAGGCTCATGGGTCTCGGGGGGAGTGGGAGGTGGTGCCCTTTCCTATTGTAGGGAAGGTGTATCCATCTTCTCTCTTCACATGTTTGTGACAGTGTCTGCTCTCTTTCCTCTCTTTTTAGCTTGGATAGCAGCAGTTTGGCTTCCTGGCAGGAGAGCCGAATGTCTGTCACTGGCATGGTTGACATAGCCGCTGCTTTTGCTGCTCTGTCCGCCATTTCATTTTCCGACCTATTATCAAGTTAGTGTATCAACTTTTGAACGAACTGCGCCCAGTAGTTTCCCAGCAATAAGCTGTTAAGTGGAGAAAGACAGACAGGCACACAGACACACAATTAAAGCCTGTTGAGCCCACGTACTAGCGTACTCGGAGATAATATTCACTTTGTTTGTCCGTCCGTCTGTCTGTCTATCTATCTAGCTGTCTGTCTGTCGCTCTGTCTGTCTGTCTGCCTCTCTCTTGTAACACACACATACATACACACACTCACACATAATTATACACACACACACACACACACACACACACACGGAAGGAGGCAGGAAGATAGTGAGATTACCGAAGGATGATAGCATTAGGTCCATATGGTCCTTTCTTACAAGAGAGAGAGAGAGAGAGAGAGAGAGAGAGAGAGAGAGAGAGAGAGGCAGACAGAGCGACAGACAGACAGACAGACAGCTAGATAGATAGACAGACAGACGGACGGACAAACAAAGTGAATATTATTTGGTATGATTTGCAAGTTTATCTTTATGTGTATTGAATGAAGTACCTGTGAATCATGTTTCTGTCGTTCTTGCCATTTTTCTTGCTAGTTTTGTACTCCCCATAAAATGGGTCGACGACCTTTGTTAAAATCGTCAAATCTTCAAATCTCTCCCTCGGTTTGTAGCGTGTAGAATGTGTCACAAAAATAGCTTCCCGTCACATCATGGCCTACCGAGTACTCGGCTTTTTTGAGAATCGAGTCCGACAGAGAGAAAGTTGTTTTCTGTTGTCTGCTCGTAAGGTGAGCTCCTTGAATCTTGCTTTTAAAGTCTGACACATGAGAGACGGGAGACGGGGACGGTGCATGATGTATAACCTTAGCTTCGAGAAAAGGTGTGAATGGTGTTTCTTTTATTTTGTCAGACTCAAGACAACAAATAGATGCGTGTTGTGTTCAGTTATCTGACACGAAGCTTCAGTGACCAGAAGGTCGATCGGTGTCACATTTCTCAAAATGCTTACATGCAAGCTAGGCTTCCGATGATCGGAAATATTAGCTCTTAGGTCTTTATTTATCACTTTCTTTCTTTCTTTCTATGAATGTATGTATGTATGTATGTATGTATGTATGTATGTATGTATGTATGTATGTATGCATGTATGTATGTATGTATCTATTTATTTTCATTTCTAATTTCTTATTTATTTATCTATCTATTTATTTGTTTACTTATTTATTTTACTTTTGACAAGAACAAGAAGTCATATAGACTTAGAGGTTGTGGTTGTGGACCTATTTGGTAGCAGTGTTTTGTTTTGTTACTCTATTTAATATGATTTTTATATTTTTGTTTCTGCTTAGTCTCACTCAACACTCTCACAACAAATCGGATTATTTCAGTGTAACCGTAATTTGCTTTGATTTTTGTTTGGCTCCTGTAAAAGACAAACCGCTGACACCAAAGCGGCCAGGAATGATCTAACAGATCTGGTAGTGTTTCACATGCGTATCGATCTTTTTTGTTTTCACAGAATCATAAACAAGAAGGGCAAAGCCCATACGACTCACATGCTTGACCTTGACCTTTACATGACCTTGACCTTCAGGGTCAAGGTCAAATAACTAAACCTAGCAATGACATCATACACTAAGAACTGCTTTACACATTTTTCCTACCAAAATACATGTGACCTTGACCCAAGGTCAAGGTCATCCAAGGTCATGCAACACAAAGCTGTTAATTCAAGACATAGGAAGTACAATGGTGCTTATTGGCTCTTTCTACCATGAGATATGGTCACTTTTAGTGGTTCACTACCTTATTTTGGTCACATTTCATAAGGGTCAAAGTGACCTTGACCTTGATCATATGTGACCAAATGTGTCTCATGATGAAAGCATAACATGTGCCCCACATAATTTTTAAGTTTGAAACAGTTATCTTCCATAGTTCAGGGTCAAGGTCACTTCAAAATATGTATACAATCCAACTTTAAAGGACCCTTGCGACCTTGACCTTGAAGCAAGGTCAACCAAACTGGTGTCCAAAGATAGGGCTTACATTGCCCTGTATAGCATACATAGCTAAGGTTGCCATTCTCGATAACTTCAGAAAAAAATGCGAAAATGTGAAAAATGGTCGTTTTTAAGACAACAATTACGGCCCCTGTGACCTTGAACTTGAAGTGAGGTCAAGTTGCCGCACATGTTTTTTGAGATCTTGTAACCATACACCATCAGGCCACATCAGGTGTAATTGATAGACTTAATAGTGTCCAAGAAATATCCAACGTTAAAGTTTTCCGGACGGACGGACGGACGGACGGACGACTCGGGTGAGTACATAGACTCACTTTTGCTTCGCATGTGAGTCAAAAAGCACTGATGCTTGCTTTGGCAAATATTGATGTCTCTGAATGCATCGTTAAACAGAGACTAAATATAAGAAGCTAAATTCAGCAATATAAAGACCACGTCAATACTGATCTGTAAATTGCACTGGTGTGATAATAAACTAGCATTAAACCATCTGAAATGAAATTTATGCTTTAGTGAACGGTTTTTAGATTAAACTATTCAAACAAAGTAGTCAACTCTGTTGAGTAAATGTTGTAAAAGGATTGAAACAAATTAATCAAATCTGTTGAGTAAATGTTACAAATTAATCAAATCTGTTGAGTAAAATATAAACTTTGCAAATTTTCTCCACATGGTCCTAAAGACGTCTTCCTTCCCGTGAAAACCAAATCATAAACCGTCACAAATCCGTCCAGGCTTGTACATTGTGTTAAAGTGTCGTTCAACTTGAGCACATTCCAAACAACGTTAGCCTGGTTGACTCCTGTGTAGAGTGGGATTTCTTTGATGAATCAAATATAGGTGACACACTCCGAGTTCTAAATATCGTGCTTCGGCCAACTCATCATCTTCACTCAGCTCTTTTCACCCCTGCAGAGTATGCGTATTCTTTGTTGTTTTCTGTATTTCTTCAATGTTAAAATGTATGAAGATCGTTAGCTAAACGTGAGTTCGACTTTTATACCGCAGAATATATCAATCGTTTTGCTAAAGAAAGTAGTCTGCGAGTTAAAGGCAGAGTAAGCCTCCCGTAAACCATCACAGATACGGTCAGGCTTTTACACACAGTACAAACACCCTTTCATTTAAACACTCACCAATTGAGAACATCCTAGGTGCCCTCCGTAAAGAGCGAACAATTTTCAAAGAATTTATTTTTGCGTGGTTTATCTTACCCCTGAGCCATCGTGAACCCGTGTGATCCAGTTTTCCCTGTTCACAATGCAGTCGTCATAGTTAGTCATTTGAATGCGACTCGACGTGAGCTTATCTACAATAGCACGTTTTTTTATGCACGAAACAACGGCTGTGGTTCACAAGAACTCTAGCGATGGCTTTTGACTGTTGAGAGGAACGGCGATTTGCACTGATAAACCGGCCGTCGTCTGCTACGACCCTTGCGTGACCCTGCTTCCGGGCTTTTCTTTTTTTAAACTTTCACAACTTCGAATTGTTCTGATCTTGTCTTGATGAAAAACGAATTCTTTTATGATTAAAGAATGTTTGTGTAACAAGCTGTCAATTTATTATTTAGATTTTAAAAGTTAGGTCTAGCGCAAAAACGAGGCGCCGTTGTTGTTAACGGAACAAGTCTACGAAAATAAATTCTTGGAAAATGTCTCACGCTCGACAGAAAGCAGCCAGGATGTTCCCGTTCGGTGAGCGTTCAAATGGAAGTATGCTTGTACTGTATTTAGACGCTCGGGGAGCTCTGTGATGGTTTACGGGAGGCTTACTGTGCCTTTAACGATAAATATGCAGATGACCTCTATAAATTATTCAAGTGTACTCTGAGATCAAAGACAATGACAGGTAAGTTCGAGACTCGGTTGTGATGGATTATCCATATGGTTGTGATGGATTATCCAGAATAATCTCCTCCTCAGCTAACAGAGACAAAGAGGCAGGTCATGGGATAATGTTGCAGATTAACGTGGAAGTCAGTTGCAACAGTAATTCGGCAAAATTGTCACACTCTGCATGTCCAAGTGGAAGATCTACTTACGCTCGGGCAGATCAGTGAAGGTTTATATGATCGTTTACACGGGAAGGAAGTGCCTCTACACGGGAGATATTGGCGTCATTTTTCTAGTTTCCATCTGGACAGTAGCTTGTAGCCTACCTGATGTTTTAAAGCTTTACACTTAAACGCCAAACGAAAAAAAAAGGATAAGAAATGTGCTGATATTTTACACAGAGAGCACTCATTGGAAATTATCTTATGATTTGATTTTAGGCTGTGCATATAATCAGTTTCATATTCGTATGTGTTCACACTATCCTCCATTCGCAGTTGCGATGCACGATGCTTGTAAGAAAAGGAATCACGCAATGGTGCAAACAGTATTATACACTCACCAAGATAGCTGCACACGATAACAATCTTGCACTGACACAAAAGACTCCACTGTACAAACACACAGATAGCAGCCGACGACTATTCAGCAAAGGCGCGCACAGTTTTCTGACACACGCCCTAATTTTGTAAGCTTATATCATGTTACCTGAAACGTGGGACTCTCCGCGAACGTCTTGACACAAGCAACCAACCGTTTGCACACCACCTGTCTGACCCCGCCACTCCTCTCAATGTCTAAAGTAATCAATAGAAGACATGAATAAGCTCTGTAAACCGTGTCAGCTCTTCTGAGGTAGCGACAGGCGCTTTACAAAGTAATGTAACTGTTGAAACTCTTGCTCACCATTCGTATGGTTGGCCTAAAGGGGAAAAAACCCACACAAAACAAAACAAAAACAAAACCACAACAGCAACAACAGCAATAACAGCATCAACAACAACAACAACACCAGCAACACCACCTCCACCACCACCACAAACAACATCAGGAAAACAAGGCTTTAAAAAAAGCGTTATTTCCAAATTAGGACCTTATTTCACGAATGGGCACTGTCACGTTTCAATAGATCACGGAAGGTGGTTATGAACGGTTAGTTACTGCTAACTAACTAACCACACCACGATCCACTCTCGCAGTCATACAAATAGATAGAATCAACCAGAGATCTGCCAGCATAGATACAGCTCCGCGAAGATAAGTCGGTGGATTTAAGTACCGCTGAATCCCGCGAAGATAAGTCGATATATACGATGAGTAGGCTGCAACAAAAAGCATTGGTGCACTAAACTTATGCCACTCAACCTTTCACCCTCCACCTTCAAACATGTCACCTTTACATATTTCATCGAGCACGTGGCCTGCACAAACGAACTTTAAAACAACAAATCAGCTATTTTCCTTCCTTCTCTCCATATCTGCAAAAACCATATACAGATTATTATTTTAGCGTCACAAAGAGCAAATTATGCGTTAACCCGGAAAGAACAACAGAGAGTATTTCATTCCACAAACATAGACTCGTCAACAGCGTTAAATAATGATTTATTACCTCAACAGCCTAGTGTAAGTAGCTCTCCTTTAAGCGAATCCGCTTTCTTTGTATGGCTTCCGTCCGTCGACGAATCTCCTGCCACACCCCCTCTTGTGCTGAATTTACTTCATGCGTGGGAATTTTTTCCCCGCTCAGCCAAGAAACAACCTGACAACCTCGTCGTCAGCAACATGTAAACAGCGAAAAGTGGTCTCTTCTTGACGTTCCTAACAGCCCTACTGTACAAGCAGAACGGCACGTTGACATAAAATAATACATCACCCCGCGTTGAAAACCATCAAACTGTTAGGAAGAAGAACCAACGACCTTTCTCTCTTGCTGCTATGTTTCGAGTGTCGTTTCAAGTCATCCCGGCTCAAAACACCTTGAAAAACATCACGTGACTCCAGCGACCAATCACTATCGTCACACGTACAGCTCAGTTCCCAGTTGATTTTGTCCAGACAGCAAAATCATCCACGTGGAACCCCTGTACACAATGTCGTCCCTGGCATGCCAGCCAGGCGTGCAGAAAACGAAATCCCCGTGCCAAGCTCGGTCAGCAGAAACCAGCCCGTCGCCAAAAGCACAGGCGCTTTTCGTTGCAATTTGAGAAAGGCACCCTACAGAGTGTTCGTTTCTCAATCCATGTCACTAAATCGTGACAGGCACACACACAAACAAAACAAGTCGCGTAAGGCGAAATTACTACATTTAGTCAAGCTGTGGAACTCACAGAATGAAACTGAACGTAGTCCGCCGCTAGTGCAAAAGGCAGTGAAAGTGACGAGCCTGTTTGGCGCGGCAGCGGTTGCGCTGTGCTTCATAGCACGCTTTACTGTACCTCTCTTCGTTTTAACTTTCTGAGCGTGTTTTTAATCCAAACATATCATATCTATATGTTTTTGGAATCAGGAACCGACAAGGAATAAGATGAAATAGTTTTTGAAACGATTTCGGAAATTTAATTTTAATCATAATTTTTATATTTTTAATTTTCAGAGCTTGTTTTTAATCCAAATATAACATATTTATATATAGCTATTCTGATGAACACGTGGGGGAATTCGGGGGCTGTGATTGGATGGTCTCTTCCGATCATCAAAGCATAATGCGGCGGAAGTCGGCCATTTTACTCAATATCCAAAAGCATATTGTCGATAACAAAGACGCATGGTTCCGGTTTCTTCCACGTGTATAAAGTACACGCATACCTCGCCAGGTTTGTTTCTGTGACTAGTCGACAGACGATGCCATTTGCTTTGTGTGTGTTTTTGTTGTTGCTTACTGTACATGACATACATTACGTGTAAAATCCAGTTCTTTAACAGGCAACAAACCTTGCAAATTTCCAGAAGCTGCAATCTGAAGCGACCTATCTCTGATTCTAGCAGACGATCTCTCCAATGTTTAACACAAAATCAGCAAACTCTCCTGTCACATAGAACGTCCATTGTATAGTGCAATGTTGAAATGAAGTTACCGGCCTGAAACATTTAGTCGTTTCTTCTGAGACAATCCTTGTTCTCTTATCATCTACAGATTTACCGCAGTCTTCACCACGCGAATTCCCAACAGAAGTCAGACTTTCGAACATACAATATACGTAGGCAAGCATGATACGTCATGACGTCATATGATTCCTAGCATATTGACGTAATGCTAAACATCCGGTTATCTCGAGTTTTCTCGTAATACTTGTCCCTGGGTTTTTCAATGTTCGGTTATTTCCGTGGCTTCATGCGGAGAGGGAACTGTCGTCTGAAATCAACGACATGGACCATTCTGGTACTTGTTGCTGACAAAAACATGATTTTAACACAGAATTTAATGTCAGAATAGCTATATAAACGCTATTGTGTTTTCATCGTAGCAATAGGGTCCGATATTTAGACTCGAACAAGTATAATGCGACTCGTCTTCGACTCGTCGGCATTATACTTGTCTCGTCTAAATATCGGGCCCTATTGCTACGCTGAAAACACAATAGCTGTTAATGTTTTTGGAATCAGCAAATAATGGAGAATAAGATGAACGTAAATGTGGATCGTTTTATAATATATATATTAGTTTTTACAATTTTCAGATTTTTAATGACCAAAGTCATTAATTAATTTGTAAGCCACCAAATTGAAATGCAATACCGAAGTCCGGCTTTTGTCGAAGATTGCTTGGCCAAAATTTTAATCAATTTGATTGAAAAATGAGGGTGTGACAGTGCCGCCTCAACTTTTACAAAAAGCCGGATATGACGTCATCAAAGACATTTATCGAAAAAAATCAAAACAAATCAGGGGATATCATTCCCAGGAACTCTCATGTAAAATTTCATAAAGATTGGTCCAGTAGTTTAGTCTGAATCGCTCTACACACACACACAGACGCACACACGCACACACACACACACACACACACACACACACACACACACACACACACACACACCACGACCCTCGTCTCGACTCCCCCTCTATGTTAAAACATTTAGTCAAAACTTGACTAAATGTAATGAAAGGGAAAGAAACGAAAAGGCTAATGTTTTTTAGACATAAACTTAAAACCGTGCTCCTAAATTAAAGTCATCAATCTGTACGGTCGTAAGAAAAAATAAGGGCATGAAAACATAGGGCCTTAATAGTGGGGCTCCTATGTTGCAAAATCATTCAAATCATGCAACAAACACCAAATTAAGCAAATATGAAGAGTTTTATGTGCTTAACAAAACCTGATACAGAGCCACCGCGAAAAATTAAAAAATTGGTAGTTTTTAAACAATTTTTCAAAATGGCCGCCAGTGTAAACGGTTGGGTATGTTAGGCATATTTCACTTCATGTGATTAACAGCAAATTTGGCGTAAATGGACATTTGCTTTTGCTTAACAAAACCTGATACAGAGCCACCGTGAAAAAATTAAGAAATCAGTAGTTTTTTTACAATTTTCAAAATGGCCGCCAATAAAAGGGTATTTAGGTATTTTTGATGCTACAAGACATTCTCTTGCAATAGAAACTAACACAAACACATTTTTAAACAAAACAATACATGTATTGTTGGTGCAGAGAATGATTGGACGGTGTGGGTGGCAGGGTTGAAGAATTTGTGGATTACCTAAACTGTGCAAAAATAAATATATTGCACCAATTTTCATACCAAAACGAAAACATTCATTCCTGTGCTGTTATATTCAATGTATGCTATTGAGGGCACTCAACTTGGCTAACTGGAACACTTTTAAGATAAAAGGTGGCCTTTACATGGGTTATTTGACCGCCGCCCAAATAAGGGTACCCCCAAAATAAAACTGATAAAAATGTAATGTATCAACTCAAAAGTCGACTAAAATTCATAATCGCTGTATTTCGAAAACGTTGTTTGTTCTCATGTGTTTACACAACTAGCACATTCCGGCAAGTGTCTATACTCAAAAGAAACTTTGGCAGTACTTGAAACAACCATCTGTCATATATACATGCGAAGTCAAAAATATGTGGGATGTAAGTCAACAAACCTGTGGCAGTTTTTAAAATATTATTTCGTGAAGATTTGAAAGTGTACTCAAACGGTTGAACTACGCCTCGTGCGTAGACACACATTCCTGAAAGTTTCAACGCAACCCACTTGGTCATTGCTAAAATACATGGATTTTAGTTGACTTGGGTATCCCTCAAATTTGACACATAAACATCTCATCCGTGAGATCGACACATACATCAGTAGGTACAATGGCACAACACTAGAAATATGCAAGATGGCGAAATGAAACAACCTGTTCTGGATGGATAATCAAGTTGACTTTCTCTTCGTATACAACAGTGACCCAGTTGTGCCTCAGGAATCATTTTGTCGTCGGCTTTTTAAAAGGTACTCGAAGTTTTTGTCACATCTCTTTGTCACATCAAGGGTATCCCTATTTTGACGGCGTAAATGATGATGTTAAAAAAAAAATGTGCCAGATAGCGAAGATGCGAGCCTTTAATGGCATAGACAGTTTGAATAAAATGACACAGGAATAAAAGTTTGAGTTGGGGTATGAAAATGGGTGCAATAATATTTTTGCACAGTTTAGATGCTGACAGTTTTCACAGGCATGCAAGCACATTTGCAGAGAGCTGTGCTCTGCAGTCCTTCTTAGCAGCATTTGCAGCGTTTTGTTGTACAGCTCTTCTTGCAGGCACACCTCATGAGTTCTCGGCACACGCTGGATACCTCTTGAAAGCTCGTCCAGAATGACTCCCACTTTCCAGCCTTGAACTGCCAGCCCACAGAGTTTGGAAGTCTAATAGGTAGATGGCTCTTCTCAATCTCATGTCCTGCAGCAGCACCTCACTTGTAAGGGGATTATGGTCAATTTGGCAGCTCTTTTTACTGAAGAGGTACCGTCTAGCACTGTTTACACCCAGTACGTTGCTGGTTTTGTCCTACAAATGTACACCAAAAAGCTCTTGTGCTGCCCTGTCAGTGGTACTCAGCTTACAAAGAGGAGCAGACAACCTGAAGAAAGTTTGAGTGACGTCTTCAAATGCTTGCCATACTTCCCAAGCCTTCTGATTCCCCAATACCATTGAAGAACGACATAGTGTCACAGCCTGTAAGGCTATGCAAAATGGGCAGACAGGGTGACTTCTCTTGGCCAATGGCTTTGGCAATGTGGCGATACACTTCACGAGCAGAAAAAAACGCAACACAGCTGGAATGAGAAGCAGACTGTCTGGCCTCCTATCCATGGTGCAGGAAATCAGCCTGGGGTACCCTTCACACAAAAGATGAAAAGTGACATTTTTATTTGAATGTATTTGAATAATGTTTACTATCTCAGAGAGTCGGTCAAAGCCGGGTTAGCAAGTCTTCACACAACAGACCAAAATGAAAGAAAATTGTATTTCATGAATTCGTATAATTCTTACTGTTTCAGGTTAAAAAACAAACAAACACAGTTTCCAGTGACCCAACTGATTCTGGAATCTTTCTGACCTCTACATTTATTCGCTTCAAACAGTCGCTAACAGAATGTTGACCATAGTGAGGGTTCGTACGTTAAACCCATCAAATTCACAGAGGTCGCTTATAAATGATGTGCAAACATGTTCCAATTAATGCAAATAAAAAAATCTTACTGTTAAGATGTATTAGGTAACAAACCTTGATACAGTAGTACTAGTGAAATCGGCTCCCTTCTGTGGCACCGGAATAAATGCAGAACGCTTGTTCCCAGGAACCGGCATGTGGTGTAACTCTTGTATATATCCTGTAAAAATAAAATTCACACCAATGCACGGTCAACTTAAAATAAGCAAAAGGATGAGAAACAAGCAACAAACCAAAATTGTAAAACTCAAAGAGCGGTACCTCTTCATTTTTCAAAACCACTTATCTCATTTGATTAGCATACACTGTATGCTTTTGTCTGTTACCTACCGTCTTTGAAAGTTTGATCACAACACTGTAAAGACATGGGGAGTGGAGTGTTTTTATCTCCAGCTGGTCATCCTACTACTGTATCTGGCCTACCCTCACTCAGTTTTTGACTCATACCCCTCCCCACCTTATGGAAGTCCTTAACATAGGTAGGACTAATCATTTATCATACCATGAACAATCTCTTTCTCCTCGCCTTTTATTCAAAGTTCGTTTAATCTGTTTAAAATCACCAGCGTGGCGATCATGATTTCCTTACTTGTAATCAACAGATAGATCTAGATCTATCAGCATCACAATCCAGCTGATGAGCTATTGCAAGATTAAACAAAGTCTCTGCATTTCAGCGCTTCACCCGATGAATAACAGACCCCAGGGGAGAATTAAACAGTAAAATGATGTGACATTGGTGAATGGATGCGTATTCTTGAAAACTTACCTTCAGAAACGTTGTTTTCGCTCAAATCAAAACACACAATGTTGCGGGGGCCGCCATCTTGAATTTTCATGCTGCGGATATATAAAATTCTAAAAACGATCAAATTAAATACCAGAACACAAAAATACCCATAAGAGTATTTATGTCATGCATGTGTTATCAGCAGACAACTTCTGGTGCATGGTAAACCATTGAATTTTACATTTGCTGAGTTGGGAATATTTACTGCTGAGCGCTTTTGGTACGAATTTCGTCTGCTGTAAATGCAGCCTTTTATTCCCTATCAAAAACAAAAAAACCGATTTCTGAAGTGGCTCTGTATCTGAAATCCCTTAAATAATTATAAGGAACAATATCACAAAGTATGATGTTTGTTGCAAGATGTGAATGATTTATGAGTGCGTCTGCAACATACGAGCCCCACTATAATTACTTATCATCTACATAAAGCCTGCATAAAGTAAGATTTGATTCAATTTACGGTCGTTTTTTTCTTCGCATACTTACGTTAGACTTACTTCCAGCGTGCATATTCCAGATCCCAAACATTCTGTCAGTTGGACATTTTGGTACACATTTTTAAGGCCTTTTTTTGCGTAAAGCTTTTATTCTAAAATAATACTTTATATGTAATGGCCTTATATAGCTATTCTGATGAACACGTGGGGGAATTCGGGGGCTGTGATTGGATGGTCTCTTCCGATCATCAAAGCATAATGCGGCGGAAGTCGGCCATTTTACTCAATATCCAAAAGCATATTGTCGATAACAAAGACGCATGGTTCCGGTTTCTTCCACGTGTATAAAGTACACGCATACCTCGCCAGGTTTGTTTCTGTGACTAGTCGACAGACGATGCCATTTGCTTTGTGTGTGTTTTTGTTGTTGCTTACTGTACATGACATACATTACGTGTAAAATCCAGTTCTTTAACAGGCAACAAACCTTGCAAATTTCCAGAAGCTGCAATCTGAAGCGACCTATCTCTGATTCTAGCAGACGATCTCTCCAATGTTTAACACAAAATCAGCAAACTCTCCTGTCACATAGAACGTCCATTGTATAGTGCAATGTTGAAATGAAGTTACCGGTCTGAAACATTTAGTCGTTTCTTCTGAGACAATCCTTGTTCTCTTATCATCTACAGATTTACCGCAGTCTTCACCACGCGAATTCCCAACAGAAGTCAGACTTTCGAACATACAATATACGTAGGCAAGCATGATACGTCATGACGTCATATGATTCCTAGCATATTGACGTAATGCTAAACATCCGGTTATCTCGAGTTTTCTCCGTAATACATGTCCGTGGGTTTTTCAATGTTCGGTTATTTCTGTGGCTTCATGCGGAAAGGGAACTGTCGTCTGCAATCAACGACATGGACCATTCATGGGTTGCTGACAAAAACATGATTTTAACACAGAATTTAATGTCAGAATAGCTATATAAACGCTATTGTGTTTTCATCGTAGCAATAGGGTCCGATATTTAGACTCGAACAAGTATAATGCGACTCGTCTTCGACTCGTCGGCATTATACTTGTCTCGTCTAAATATCGGGCCCTATTGCTACGCTGAAAACACAATAGCTGTTAATATAGCTATTCTGATGAACACGTGGGGGAATTCGGGGGCTGTGATTGGATGGTCTCTTCCGATCATCAAAGCATAATGCTACGGAAGTCGGCCATTTTTCTCAATATCCAAAAGCATATTGTCGATAACAAAGACGCATGGTTCCGGTTTCTTCCACGTGTATAAAGTACACGCATACCTCGCCAGGTTTGTTTCTGTGACTAGTCGACAGACGATGCCATTTGCTTTGTGTGTGTTTTTGTTGTTGCTTACTGTACATGACATACATTACGTGTAAAATCCAGTTCTTTAACAGGCAACAAACCTTGCAAATTTCCAGAAGCTGCAATCTGAAGCGACCTATCTCTGATTCTAGCAGACGATCTTTCCAATGTTTAACACAATCAGCAAACTCTCCTGTCACATAGAACGTCCATTGAATAGTGCAATGTTGAAATGAAGTTACCGGTCTGAAACATTTAGTCGTTTCTTCTGAAACAATCCTTGTTCTCTTATCATCTACAGCATTACCGCGGTCTTCACCACGCGAATTCCCAACAGAAGTCAGACTTTCGAACATACAATCTACGTTAGCAAGCATGATACGTCATGACGTCATATGATTCCTAGCATATTGACGTAATGCTAAACATCCGGTTATTTCGAGTTTTCTCCGTAATACATGTCCGTGGGTTTTTCAATGTTCGGTTATTTCCGTGGCTTCATGCGGAAAGGGAACCGTCGTCTGCAATCAACGACATGGACCATTCTGGTACTTGTTGCTGACAAAAACATGATTTTAACACAGAATTTAATGTCAGAATAGCTATATAAACGCTATTGTGTTTTCATCGTAGCAATAGGGTCCGATATTTAGACTCGAACAAGTATAATGCGACTCACTTGTATTCTTGAACCTTAATGCCAATAATATGTCTTCTACTCTGGTTCTTTCTAGTTGACGATCCTAATAGATTTGCCGAGATATGGAGAGAGAGAGAGAGAGAGAGAGAGAGAGAGAGAGAGAGAGAGAGAGAGAGAGAGAGAGAAAGAGAGAGAGAGAAAGAGACTGAGACAGAGACAGAGACAGAGAGAGACATAGATGATACGATATTGGCTTGGTTTTGGCTAATAAGACGTTGTGTGACCGTCATGCATAGGGGGCGCATGCGAGGAGCATGGCGACGCTGTGTCATGGAATAAACCAGAGTCAAGAGAAACTCCAATACCGTCTTTGTTGACATTATCCAGTGTGAGAGGTTTGTTACAGACATGCACTAACGTTACATGGTGTCAGCTTCTTCATTAGTGTTTAAAACTGTATTCAAACTTGCGAAAGATGGTAGAAAACGCCGAGCAAGCTCAAAGGGAGCTTACTCGTGATAAACGGTTTTCGGGAGCGGGACTGAAACCGCCGGGGAGTTTAGATTTCCACACGGCGAAAGACAATTTGGAGTCCCAGTGGAAGAAGTGGAAAAGGCAGTGGGTGAACTATTCGATTGCGTCACGGTTGAGTGAAGAAAAGTCCGAGTTTCAAACGGCAGTGTTTCTCACTGTCGCAGGTGAGGATGCGGCAGAGTTGGTAGAGACATGGAAGTTTGACGATCCCACGCACAGGCATAACATTGAGAAAGTGTTGGAGAAGTTTGAGCAGTTCTGTGTAGTGCAGACGAATGAAACCTATGAGACTTACAAATTTAACCAGAGAGCTCAAAAGGAAGATGAGAGTGTCAACACGTATGTGACTGTGCTTCGTACTTTGGCAAAGAATTGTCGGTTTGGGCAGATGGAGGACCGTCTCATCAGGGACAGACTGGTGGCAGGCATCTGCAGTGATGAAATCAGAAGGAAACTTCTGGAGGAGAAGGATCTTGACCTGCAGAAGGCCATTGACATTGTGCGTTTGTATGATATCACATCAACACGAGCCAAGGACATGTCATCCACTGGGGAGGAAGTTCATAAAGTGTGTGATTTTTCAGGAAGAAAAGGTGTGACGACCAGAAAGGCACCAAAGGCAGGTGCAACACAGGTGGACTGTAAGTTTTGTGGGCGCAAGCATGCGCAGGTGAAAGAACAATGCCCGGCGTACAAGAAGACCTGTCGACGGTGTGGGGGTCCGAACCATTTTGCGAATGTCTGTTTGAAGACAGAAAAGAAACAAATGAACACTTGTCAGTGTCATGATTGTGATGATGTGTTGTGTGATGATGATGATGATAATGTTGACCTTGATGTGTTGCATGTGGGTGGAAGTGAGAATGCAGTGCATGCCAAAATGATGATCAACAAGGTTGAAGTTTCATTCCAACTCGACAGTGGTGCAAGCACAAACTGCATGTCAACAAGCACATACACTAAGGTCACAGGGGACAAAACACTCAAGTCGCTTGACAGGTCAAACAAAAAGCTGCGCATGTATGATGAGCGGGAGGTAAGGCCACTGGGGGAAAAGATCATGAAGGTAACAAATCCCAAAAACAAACAAGTGTACAAGGTCAGATTCCAAGTAGTGCAAGGGGAATCCAAACCAATTTTGGGATTCAGAGCAGTGCAGGCAATGGAGCTGATTAAAGTGGTCACAGAAAACATTGCAGTGGTTGATCAGTCAGTTTTGGGGCAGTTTGATGACGTTTTTGAAGGGGAGCTAGGTGATCTTCAAGGTGTGTTACACATACAGACAGACAGCACAGTTCCACCTGTCAAACTACCATGCAGAAAATGGCCACTCGCAATTCGCGACAAAGTCAAAAAAGAGCTGGACAGGCTGCAAGCACTAGGGGTCATAACCCCAGTACACAGTCCAACAGACTGGGTTAGTAGCGTTGTGGTTACCATGAAACCCAATGGGTCAGTACGTCTCTGCCTTGACCCAAAACCATTGAACAAAGCGCTCAAACGCAATGACTACCCCATGAAAACGATAGACGACGTACTTGGTGAGCTTCAGGGTGCGCGTTATTTCAGTCATTTTGACGCACGGAATGGGTTTTGGCATGTTCACCTGGATGAAGAGAGCAGTTTGCTCACTACGTTTGAGACACCTGAAGGAAAATTTCGTTGGCTGCGCATGCCTTTCGGAATTTCAGTGGCGCCAGAAGAATTCCAACGTCGAATGGACGAGGCAGTTCAGGGTTTGCCCGGAGTTTTTGCCGTACATGATGACATCATTGTCTGGGGCAAGGGTGATACAGATGAAGAGGCCTCAGTTGATCATGATCGAAACGTCCAAAGTCTGTTGCAGCGTTGTCGTGAGAAGAACGTCAAGCTGAACAAGCAGAAGGTTGAATTGAAGAAGACAGAGATATCGTACCTGGGTCACGTGATCTCGAAAGAGGGGTTGAAAGTTGATCCGAAGAAAGTTGATGCAATCAACTCATTTCGACAACCCGAGGACAAGGCTGATGTTCAGCGTCTGTTGGGTATGGTTGGCTATCTGCAAAAGTTTGCGCCGCAGTTGTCTGAGAAAGCCGCGCCATTGCGAGAACTAGTCAAAAAGAACGTCCTGTTCAGATGGAATGAGGACCACACCAAAGCACTTGACGAGATCAAAGCAATGCTGTCTGAACCACCAGTTCTCAGATATTTCAGTTCTGAGGGGAAGACGACTCTTCAGTGTGATGCTTCAGAGTTTGGTCTTGGTGCTTGCCTGATGACCGATGGTCAACCGGTACATTTTGCGTCACGAGCGTTGACTGAAACAGAACGACACTATGCGCAGATTGAAAAGGAGATGTTGGCGATAGTGTTTGGTTTGGAGCGTTTCGAACGCTATTGTTTTGGACGACAGGTGGAGGTCGAGTCAGACCACAAACCATTGATTCCGATACACCAGAAAAGTCTGCTGAGCGCGCCGAAGCGGCTGCAACGCATGCTGATGAGAACTCAAAGGTTTGACTACACGGTAGTCTACAAGAAGGGCTCAGAGATGTGGTTAGCTGATGCTCTCAGTAGGGCGGTTCACAAGTCCAGTGGGGGCAAAGGCAAGGTGGAAAAGGAGGCAATTTTTCAAACAGACCTTGAAAAAGAGGTGGAAGACATTCAGATGGCTTCATACATTTCAGTGTGTGAGTCAACATTGCAGGAACTTCAGAAGATGACAACAGAAGATGAAAATCTGTGTCATCTCAAGAGAGTGATACAAGGGGGATGGCCAGAGGACAAAAGGAGTGTTCCATTGAGGCTACAGGTGTATTTTCCCTTCCGAGAGGAGTTGTCAGTTCAGAACGGCCTCGTATTCAAAGCTGAAAGGATTGTTGTTCCTGAGGGCATGAAGCAGAGAATCATGCAGTTGCTTCATAAGAGTCATACAGGCCTACAAGGTTGTTTGAGGAGAGCTCGAGAGGTGGTGTATTGGGTCAACATGGCGAAGGACATGGAACGGTTTCTCTCACAGTGTGAACCGTGTCAAACGTTCCAAAAGGCGCAGCCCAAGGAACCAAGCATCAGTCATCCCATTCCAGAACGCCCATGGCAATATGTGGCTACTGATCTCATGGAATGCAGGGGAAATGACTATCTTGTGGTAGTAGACTACTACTCTGACTTCTTTGAAGTTGATCGTCTTGACAAGAAGACGGGCAAGGAGGTGATTTACAAGCTGAAAGCACACTTTGCCAGGCATGGCATACCAGAGCGGCTTGTTTCTGACAATGGACCGCCTTTCCAGGGTTCAGAGTTCAGGACATTTGCTAATCAGTGGGGATTTGAACATGTCACGAGTTCTCCAGGTTACCCACAGTCAAACGGTAAAGCTGAAAACACTGTCAAAACAGTCAAAGATCTCATGAAAAAGTGTGCTGAAGATCAGTCAGATGCATACTTAGCACTGCTGGAACTTAGAAACATACCATCAGAGAAAATGCAAACATCTCCATCACAGAGACTATTTGGCCGCAGAACGAGAACGCTGTTGCCGACAGCTAAAACACTGCTGAAGCCAAAAACATGCACAGGGGTGAAACAAAAACTAGAACAGAAAAAGTTCACACAACAACAGTACTACAACAGAAGCTCCACAGAGCTGAGTGATCTAAAGCCAGGCCAGGAAGTTAGGTTCAAAGCTCCAAGAACAAATCGGTGGATAAAAGCAACAGTAGACAGTCAAGTTGATGTCAGATCATACAAAATCAGGACGGCTGATGGCAAAGAATACAGGAGAAACAGAAAAGATCTGAGACAGGCATCACACAAGTTCACAGTACATGTACAACCAAGATGTGTACACACTGATGCTGAATACAGCACAATGGACAGAGACCAAATGGACAGACAATCACAATCTCTGTGCAACAGACATAGACAGTACAGAGAGCAGGAAAAACAAACAGGAAAAACACATGAGTTCAACATTCCTGAAGAAAATACAGACACTCAGGTGCCAACCCATGATATAAACACAAGAGTAGACACTCGGAATACAGAAACTCATGTTCAGTCACCGAAGAAGTCCACATGTATCAAACTTAATATACAGAACAAAGCAGCCACATGTACAAAGACACAAACACCACAGACTGACTGTGCAGCCACCCAAACATGCACATCCAGAGGTAGGGTGATCAAGAAACCAAGCTACCTGCAAGAGTACACCACTTAAAACAGACAAACCATCATAGTCGAGTTTAAGTTTTTATGTTTGAATGTTACTTATTGAAGGATGTATGAAGTAAAAAAAGGATTGAGTGTGAGAATTGTGTTAGTTGAACAATTAAAACAGGAAGTATTAAAGTTAAGCACAGGGAGGTGAACTTTGCTTGTTACATTCTGAAACTTGAACAATTGAAGAGATGGAGGGGGTTGTGCCTATGTGAAGAGATGGAGGGGGTTGTGCCTCTGTGAAGAGATGGAGGGGGTTGTGCCTCTGTGAAGAGACAATGAAGGACAATCGGCACCGAAAGTCTGAATGTAATCAAATGGAGTAAATGTTTATTTCGTAACTGTTCATACTTAAGTAAGAGGTGGATGCCTACTGTTTTAGTCATTTCTTATTCAATTCAGTGTTCAATGTTCTTTCATTTTGTTTATTCAAATTCGTTGTTTAAGGAAAGGGAGATGATACGATATTGGCTTGGTTTTGGCTAATAAGACGTTGTGTGACCGTCATGCATAGGGGGCGCATGCGAGGAGCATGGCGACGCTGTGTCATGGAATAAACCAGAGTCAAGAGAAACTCCAATACCGTCTTTGTTGACATTATCCAGTGTGAGAGGTTTGTTACAGACATGCACTAACGTTACAATGACAGAGACAGAGAGAGACAGAGACAGACAAGAGAGTTGATGGGTTCTGACAACTTTGTGGAAACGACAGACAATTAAAGTGCCCTTAAATCAATCCACATACAGCACCAATTTAGGAGTCTTCATTCTAAAAAAAATAGTTATTGTCAATTCACAATAGCACATAGAAAAAAAAAAGGTATTGTATTTCAAGGAGCATTAATTATCCCGGCTGTGGGAAACCAAATCACACAGACACAGACACACACACCCGACACACACACACAGACACAGACACACACACACACACACACACACACACACAAACACACATATATACACACACACGCACACACACACACACACACAAACGCACACACACACACACAAACGCACCCACGCACACACACACACACACACATACACACCTATGAGAGTGTGGTTGAAGTAATGACCTCCTACTTATGACTTACTAACTTATTCCAAGTTGATTCGAAATCATTGATACCTTAGAATTATTATATAGAGTAGTACTTCCTTCGAGCAACTTTATATTTATGAGAAGTTAACAACAGTATCTCTATGCAGTGAATGTCCTAGTCAATACGAATTGTCTGCGTCTTTTCTGTTCCTTTACGTGGCAATTTTACCGTGTTACATTTCAGGTGCAGATCCTCTTTATCAGAAACACGTACAAGACGGAACTATTTCACTGACAGAGTCAAGAGGTCATCTGGTTCAGTATTGTGAAGATTGAAAGAGTGAGCTTGAGTTCTTGGTGGTACGGGCTGGCTAGCCTATTAAACTAAACATGTCAACCACAGAAATGGACTGGTTTGGCTGGATTTCATGCCTGCTACGCAACATTACTGCTTGGATCAGGAATCCCTTTAAGGGCAAACAAAAACAAATTCCTGCCGAGATGGGGACGAATGAGCAACTGTTCACTCGTTCCGATACAGGGACGATGGATAATACAAGAAAAATTCTGGGGATGGATGAGTCCAACTGTTTAAAGGAGAGAAAGAAGCCAAGAACAGCGACAAGCCCAGTAGTCGACACCACTGATACTACACAATCCCACACACATCAGGGGAAACAAACGGAGAAAAAAGCAGGTGTATGCCTCATACTTATGGTCAACCTCCCCCCAAAAGAAGACCGTCCTTGTTCAGAATGTCAACCTGAAACTGCTTCTGTCTCGGGAGCCGATCCTAAATCAGAGTGCATGGCTAATTGGTATATGACTGAAAGTGACAACATAGTCAGAAAAGCACAAGACAAACTCGACAGTGACGTAAAAGTTAGCCCTGCTAACGAAAAGAGAGATAATATAGTGACTGACGACCAAAACAATCTTAACAACCTGGCTGCTGACGGCCAAGAAATCGTGACCAGCAAAGACAAAATAAACATGACAATCGAAAGACGAGGCGACATGACAAAAAAAGGAAAACACAACATAACCAGCAAGGTACAAGACGACATGACCAGCAAGGGACAAGACGCCGTGACCAGCAAGGGATCAGACGACGTGACCAGCAAGGTACAAGACGACGTGACCAGCAAGGGATCAGACGACGTGACCAGCAAGGTACAAGACGACGTGACCAACAAGGGACAAGACGACGTGACCAACAAGGTACAAGCCGACATGACCAGCAAGGGACAAGACGCCGTGACCAGCAAGGGACAAGACGACGTGACCAGTAAAGTACAAGACGACGTGACCAACAAGGGACAAGACGACGTGATCACCAAGGTACAAGACGACGTGACCAGCAGGGTACAAGACGACGTGACCAGCAAGGGACAAGACGACGTGATCAACAAGGTACAAGACGACGTGACCAACAAGGGACAAGACGACGTGACCAGCACGGTACAAAACGACGTGACCAGCAAGGGACAGGACGACGTGACCAACAAGGGACAAGACAACGTGACCAGCAAGGTACAAGGCGACGTGACCAGCAAGGTACAAGACGACGTGACTCGTAAAGAACAAGACGACGTAACCTGTAAAGTACAAGACGACGTGACCAGCAAGGGACAAGACGGCGTGGCCAGCAAGGGACAAGACGGCGTGACCAACAAGGTACTAGACGACGTGACCAGCAAAGGACAAGACGACGTGACCAACAAAAGACTAGACGACGAGACCAACAAAGGACAAGACGACGTGACCAGCAAGGGACAAGACGACGTGACCAGTAAAGAACAAGACGACGGTACTAGCAAGGGACAAGACGACGTGACCAGCAAGGGACAAGACGACGTGACCAGTAAAATACAAGACGACGTGACCAGCAAGGGACAAGACGACGTGACCAGTAAAGTACAAAACGACGTGACAAGCAAGGAACAAGACGACGTGACCAGTAAAGTACAAGACGACGTAACGAGCAAGGTACAAGACGACGTGACCAGTAAAGTACAAGACGACGTGACCAGCAAGGGACAAGACGACGTGACCAGTAAAGTACAAAACGACGTGACCAGCAAGGGACAAGACGACGTGACCAGTAAAGTACAAGACGACGTGACAAGCAAGGAACAAGACGACGTGACCAGTAAAGTACAAGACGACGTGACGAGCAAGGGACAAGACGACGTGACCAGTAAAGTACAAGACGACGTGACCAGCAAGGGACAAGACGACGTGACCAGTAAAGTACAAGACGACGTGACCAGCAAGGAACAAGACGACGTGACCAGTAAAGTACAAGACGACGTGACCAGCAAGGGACAAGACGACGTGACCAGTAAAGTACAAGACGACGTGACCAGCAAGGGACAAGACGACGTGACCAGTAATGTACAAGACGACGTGACCAGCAAGGGACAAGACGACGTGACCAGCAAGGTACAAGACGACGTGACCAACAGGGTACAAGACGGCGTGACTAGTAAAGTACAAGACGACGTGACCAGCAAGGGACAAGACGACGTGACTAGTAAAGTACAAGACGACGTGACTAGTAAAGTACAAAACGATGTGACCAGTAATGCACAAGACGACGTGACCAGCAAGGTACAAGACGACGTGGCCAACAAGGGACAAGACGGCGTGACTAGTAAAGTACAAGACGACGTGATCAGCAAAGAACAAGACGACGTGACCAACAAGGGACAAGACGACGTGACCAACAAGGGACAAGACTACGTGACCAACAAGGTACAAGACGACGTGACCAACAAGGGACAAGACGACGTGACCAACAAGGTACAAGACGACGTGACCAACAAGGTACAAGACGACGTGACCAGCAAGGGACAAGACGACGTGACCAGCAAGAGACAAGACGACGTGACCAACAAGGGACAAGACGACGTGACCAGCAAGGTACAAGACGACATGACCAGCAAGGTACAAAACGACGTGACCAGCAAGGGACAGGACGACATGGCCAGCAAGGGACAAAACGACGTGACCAGCAAGGTACAAGACGAAGTGACCAACAGAGGACAAGACGACGTGACCAACAAAGGACAAGACGACGTGACCAGTAAAGTAGAAGACGACGTGATCAGCAAGGGACAAGACGACGTGACCAGTAAAGTACAAGACGACGTGACGAGCAAGGGACAAGACGACGTGACCAGCAAGGTACAAGATGACGTGACCAAGAGGGTACAAGACGGCGTGACTAGTAAAGTACAAGACGACGTGACGAGCAAGGGACAAGACGACGTGACTAGTAACATACAAGACGACGTGACCAGTAAAGTACAAAATGATGTGACCAGTTATGCACAAGACGACGTGACCAGCGAGGTACAAGACGACGTGACCAGCAAGGAACAAGACGACGTGACCAGCAAGGGACAAGACGACGTGACCAGTAAAGTACAAGACGACGTGACCAGCAAGGGACAAGACGACGTGACCAGTAATGTACAAGACGACGTGACCAGCAAGGGACAAGACGACGTGACCAGCAAGGTACAAGACGACGTGACCAACAGGGTACAAGACGGCGTGACTAGTAAAGTACAAGATGACGTGACCAGCAAGGGACAAGACGACGTGACTAGTAAAGTACAAGACGACGTGACTAGTAAAGTACAAAACGATGTGACCAGTAATGCACAAGACGACGTGACCAGCAAGGTACAAAACGACGTGGCCAACAAGGGACAAGACGGCGTGACTAATAAAGTACAAGACGACGTGATCAGCAAGGAACAAGACGACGTGACCAACAAGGGACAAGACTACGTGACCAACAAGGGACAAGACGACGTGACCAACAAGGGACAAGACTACGTGACCAACCAGGTACAAGACGACGTGACCAACAAGGGACAAGACGACGTGACCAACAAGGGACAAGACTACGTGACCAACCAGGTACAAGACGACGTGACCAGCAAGGGACAAGACGACGTGACCAGCAAGGGACAAGACGACGTGACCAACAAGGGACAAGACGACATGACCAACAAGGTACAAGACGACATGACCAGCAAGGTACAAAACGACGTGACCAACAAGGGACAAGACGACGTGACCAGCAAAGGACAAGACAACGTGACCAACAAGGGACAAGACGACGTGACCAGCAAGGTACACGACGACATGACCAGCAAGGTACAAACTAACGTGACCAGCAAGGGACAGGACGACGTGGCCAGCAAGGGACAAGACGACGTGACCAGCAAGGCACAAGACGAAGTGACCAACAGAGGACAAGACGACGTGACCAACAAAGGACAAGACGACGTGACCAGTAAAGTAGAAGACGACGTGATCAGCAAGGGACAAGACGACGTGACCAGTAAAGTACAAGACGACGGTACCAGCAAGGGACAAGACGACGTCACCAGTAAAGTACAAGACGACGTGACCAGCAAGGAACAAGACGACGTGACCAGCAAGGTACAAGACGACGTGACCAGCAAGGGACAAGACGGCGTGACTAGTAAAGTACAAGACGACGTGACCAGCAATGTACAAGACGACGTGACTAGTAAAGTACAAGACGACGTGACCAGTAAAGTACAAGACGACCGTACCAGCAAGGGACAAGACGACGTGACCAGTAAAGTACAAAAGAAGAAGACAAGTGACGGACACATCAAGGAGACACGTGACGGACAGAACAAGGATACAAGTGACGGACAGAACAAGGATACGAGGGACGGACAGAACAAGGAGACACGTGACGGACAGAACAAGGAGACACGTGACGGACAGAACAAGAAGACAAGTGACGGACACAACAAGGAGACAAGTGACGGATATAACAAGAAGATACGTGACGGACACAACAAGGAGACAAGTGACGGACACAACAAGGATACAAGTGACGGACAGAACAAGGATACAAGTGACGGACATAACAAGGAGACACGTGACGGACAGAACAAGAAGACAAGTGACGGACAGAAGAAGGAGACAAGTGACGGACAGAAGAAGGAGACAAGTGACGGACAGAAGAAGGAGACAAGTGACGGACAGAACAAGGAGACAAGTGGCGGACAGAAGAAGGAGACAAGTGACGGACACAGCAAGGAGACACGTGACGGACAGAAGAAGGAGACAATTGACGGACAGAACAAGGAGACAAGTGGCGGACAGAAGAAGGAGACAAGTGACGGACACAACAAGGAGACTACTGACGGACACAACAAGGAGACTAGTGACGGACACAACAAGGAGACAAGTGACGGACACAACAAGAAGACAAGTGACGGACAGAAGAAGGAGACACGTGACGGACAGAACAAGGAGACAAGTGACAGACACAACAAGGAGACACGTGACGAACCCAGCAAGGAGACAAGTGACGGACACAACAAGGAGACAAGTGACGGACACAACAAGGAGACAAGTGACGGACACAACAAGGAGACAAGTGACGGACACAACAAGGAGACAAGTGTCGGACAGAACAAGGAGACAAGTGACGGACACAACAAGGAGACACGTGACGAACACAACAAGGAGACAAGTGACGGACACAACAAGGAGACAAGTGTCGGACAGAAGAAGGAGACACGTGACGGACACAACAAGGAGACAAGTGTCGGACAGAACAAGGAGACACGTGACGAACCCAGCAAGGAGACAAGTGACGGACACAACAAGGAGACAAGTGACGGACACAACAAGAAGACACGTGACGGACAGAACAAGGAGACAAGTGACGGACACAACAAGGAGACAAGTGACGGACACAACAAGCAGACAAGTGACGGACAGAACAAGAAGACAAGTGACGGACACAACAAGGAGACAAGTGACGGACACAACAAGGAGACAAGTGACGGACACAACAAGGAGACAAGTGACAGACCCAACAAGGAGACAAGTGACGGACACAACAAGGAGACAAGTGACGGACACAACAAGGAGACAAGTGACGGACAGAAGAAGGAGACAAGTGACGGACAGAAGAAGGAGACAAGTGACGGACACAACAAGGAAACAAGTGACCGACACAACAAGGAGACAAGTGACGGACAGAAGAAGGAGACAAGTGACGGACAGAAGAAGGAGACAAGTGACGGACACAACAAGGAGACAAGTGACGGACACAACAAGGAGACAAGTGACGGACACAACAAGAAGACAAGTGACGGACACAACAAGGAGACAAGTGACGGACACAACAAGGAGACACGTGACGGACAGAAGAAGGAGACAAGTGACGGACAGAACAAGGAGACACGTGACGGACACAACAAGGAGACACGTGACGGACAGAAGAAGGAGACAAATGACGGACAGAACAAGGAGACACGTGACGGACACAACAAGGAGACACGTGACGGACAGAACAAGGAGACAAGTGACGGACACAACAAGGAGACACGTGACGGACACAACAAGGAGACACGTGACGGACAGAACAAGGAGACAAGTGACGGACACAACAAGGAGACAAGTGACGGACACAACAAGGAGACAAGTGACGGACAGAAGAAGGAGACACGTGACGGACAGAACAAGGAGACAAGTGACGGACAGAAGAAGGAGACACGTGACGGACAGAAGAAGGAGACAAGTGACGGACAGAAGAAGGAGACAAGTGACGGACAGAAGAAGGAGACAAGTGACGGACAGAAGAAGGAGACAAGTGACGGACACAACAAGGAGACAAGTGACGGACAGAATAAGGAGACAAGTGACGGACACAACAAGGAGACAAGTGACGGACACAACAAGGAGACAAGTGACGGACAGAATAAGGAGACAAGTGACGGACAGAACAAGGAGACAAGTGACGGACACAACAAGGAGACAAGTGACGGACAGAACAAGGAGACAAGTGACGGACACAACAAGGAAACAAGTGACGGACACAACAAGGAGACAAGTGACGGACACAACAAGGAGACAAGTGACGGACACAACAAGGAGACAAGTGACGGACACAACAAGGAGACAAGTGACGGACCGAAGAAGGAGACAAGTGACGGACACAACAAGGAAACAAGTGACGGACATAAGAAGGAGACAAATGACGGACACAACCAGGAGACACGTGACGGACAGAACAAGGAGACAAGTGACAGACCCAACAAGGAGACAAGTGACAGACACAATAAGGAGACAAGTGACGAACATAACAAGGAGACAAGCGACGAACATAACAAGGGGACAAGTGACGAACATAATAAGAAGACAACTGACGGACATATCAAGGAGACAGGAGTCAGTGACTTACAGAACAACAGAGCCAGTGACGGGCAGAACAACAGGGCCAGTGACGAGCAGAACAACAGAGCCAGTGACGGACAGAAGAACAAGGCCGGTGACAGACAGAACAACAAGGCCAGTGACGGACAGAAGAACAAGGCCGGTGACAGACAGAAGAACAAGGCCAGTGACGGACAGAACAACAGGGCCAGTGACGGACAGAGCAACAGGGCCAGTGACGGACAGAACAACAGGGCCAGTGACGGACAGAACAACAGAGCCAGTGACGGACAGAACAACAGAACCAGTGACGGACAGAACAACAGAGCCAGTGACGGACAGAACAACAGAGCCAGTGACGGACAGAACAACAAGGCCAGTGACGGACAGAACAACAAGGCCAGTAACGGACAGAACAACAAGGCCAGTGACGGACAGAGCAACAAGGCCAGTGGCGGACAGAACAACAAGGCCAGTGACGGACAGAGCAACAAGGCCAGTGGCGGACAGAACAACAAGGCCGGTGACGGACAGAACAACAGGGCCAGTGACGGACAGAGCAACAGGGCCAGTGACGGACAGAACAACAGAGCCGGTGACGGACAGAACAACAAGGCCAGTGACGGACAGAACAACAAGGCCAGCGATGAATTCATGCCATCAGCTAACAGCGATGAACTTCAGCCAACCACGTATTCAAACCAAACGCAACAGAGAGAGGTACGTTGTCATGCATGAGGGTATGAGCTTTCTTTGCTGCAGATAGTGTTTCGCAGCACCACAGTAGTAGCCTTCGAATGACATTTAATATCATTTTTTTGGTAAACATATACATGTTTAAATTTTTTTTTTACACGGTTGTTGTATAAGTATTGTATTTGGGAAGGCGTACATTTAGAGCGGTATATTTGTAAAGCTCATATGAACAAATCCAAAAACAAAGAGACTGCCAACGTTCCAAAATTCAGAATAATAAAACAAGAAAGGTAGGTTGTTGGAACGTTTGTTATTAACAAAACAATACATTCACAGATATTTCGACACAACGGTCTTTTAAGTGAACAGACAAACAAATATTCACACAAAACTTATCTTGATAGAATCAGTTTTCGCCCACTCGTCAGGAAGCCGAGCGAATGAATGATTCATATGAACAATTAATCTCAGGCTTTTGAACTTTTATTATTTTGTTTTGTGTCCTTTGCTCCTCATAGCTGCAGACTATAGTCTGTGAGAAATTAGTGCGTACACAATTAGGAAGAAGAAGATTTGCAAGGCATACCAAGTAACGACTAACACCTAGTACCTACGTTTAGATCTCCTTTTGACTAATTAGTGTTGGAAATACGGTGCAGGCAAATTTGAAGATAAAACTAAACATGTTTAATGATATTACGATGCAGGGATTGGGATGGTCAAGAAATACTCTTCATCTATTCACCTGTCTTCTTGTTACGACTATCTTGATGCACATGGTAGTGAGCACAGCGGCTTTGAAAAAAAGGTAGTCTACCTCGACAAACGGAAATTGACGCTCTCACTGTGGCTTTCTGCATCGGGGATTGTTCCGCACTCTTTCTCGCAACCCAAACATTTGGATACTCACGAAATATTTCCTTGGTTTCCCCTACACACTGTTGCTTTCCATGATTGAGATTATCTGGATTTTCTTATTAGTAAATGAAGTTGTTTTCACCTAACTGTCAGCTTTTTACATTTCCTAGCCATTTTCATAACACGACAAGTACGCAGCGAAAAACAAACAGACTGGGACAACAAGATCACATCAAGCACTGTCAGCATATGGAATTAAATCATGCTCCCTTTTTAGTTCCGACGAGGTTAAGTTTTATTTGACGTTCCAAATTTGACTTTGCATTTCGTCGCCCTCAAATATGTAATACTTATGGCACCCCTCTGTGTAGCTTTCATCATAAGTACCTACATAAATCATTAGACATGGCATATGACTTCATTAAAGCACACAGCATATTCAATATTTTTTCAAGGTCTCGATTAATGACAAATTGTGGTTCAAAAAGTTTAATCTGAACATAGAAGCGATACATAATAATAATAATAATTGTCAGTAAGTACTGGTGTCACATGACTGATGTGAACCAGTTGATTGGATAATCGTGCGATGCGCTTAAATCTGTTTCCACAGATCAGAGCGTATTCTTACGCCCTTTGCCAAAGCGAGACTGTATTCTCATCCTCAGAATTAATTAATGACATGTAGCTTATATTCTTCACTTTACCAAAAAATAACCATACATTTCCTGCGGCCGCAAAGCAGAAGTTTTTTTTCCTGACAGATCGCAGGCGCCTGTGCCACAGTTAAGCCCACTGATCTAAAAATAGAAGCGGCTGTATTTCTTCCACAAATGGTCTCTTCTCGTTATTTTGACTTGCAAAGATTCTTCTCATATGCCGTGTTAGTGGCATGTAGCTTATTAACCACATTACTAAATGATGAGTTAGTGTAAAATTCCCAGCGGCAAACAGAAAACAACCGGCACGGTTGGCCTAGTGGTAAGGCGTCCGCCCCGTGATCGGGAGGTCGTGGGTTCGAACCCCGGCCGGGTCATACCTAAGACTTTAAAATTGGCAATCTAGTGGCTGCTCCGCCTGGCGTCTGGCATTATGGGGTTAGTGCTAGGACTGGTTGGTCCGGTGTCAGAATAATGTGACTGGGTGAGACACGAAGCCTGTGCTGCGACTTCTGTCTTGTGTGTGGCGCACGTTATATGTCAAAGCAGCACCGCCCTGATATGGCCCTTCGTGGGCGTTAACTAAGCAAACAAACCAACAAACAAACAAGCAGAAAACACAAGTGTTATTCCGATAACGTATCAGCTAGACCAGCATTTGGAAGTCGACTCTGTTATAGTAGACTATACTGAAATACGACTGCATCAGTTCAGTGAATGAATGGTTTCCGAATAATTATTTCAAGGCAACAACAATCGGAATCGAAAACGTGTAGGGTTAAGAACGTTCGTACCATGTATAAAACTTATTACCATCCTGCCTCATGCATGCAGACGAGCAATTGTTGTTTTTGAAATGAGACTGCAGTGCAGTGCCGTGGTTCGATTGCCCTAGCCGCCTAGCAGACGACATAAACCCCGCAGCAAATTAACATGTTGAACAAACAAAAACGATGGGGACATAATAATACGTGTATATGAGGGTTCACAGCATTCTTACGGTTCATATATAGTACCAGTCTCCCCGATGAGTGAAGATACAACACAAGAAACATACCACATTTACTTTGAAAATGTGCTAACTGTGGCCTTCAGGGGCGGACGAGGGGGGGGGGGGGGGTGCACAGCTCCAGCAAAAAAAAATAAAAAATTTGGAAAGCTGATTCTATGGACATTTATAAGTTCAAATGGCACCAGACGGCACCATTTTGCTTCTTTGGGCCAACATTTTTTCCGGGGGGGCATGCCCCCGGACCCCACTAGCAAATTCGGGCGCTTCGCGCCCATCACATTCACTTTCGATTCAAAGTGCAACCCCCCGTACAAAGCAACTGATCCGCCCCTGGCCTTGGCCGGAGTCAATTCAAGGGGCAACACTCTGCACAGTCAATCTGTCGAAGCTCGATGAAGGTTTCGAATCGCAAATAACTAAGAGCACAGTCCTTTCTCCGAGTTTAAATGAGGTCTCTATGAAAGATCATCACTTTTTAGCTTAACGCTACACTGGAATTTACCAACAGAAATTAAAACAAGAGTTTGCGTGTGACGAAAGCACGACACACTTGAGACAGCCCACACAAAAGTAGATCTGACACAAACCTGACCACACAGTTACGCCTATCCAAATGCGCGTTGCAAAATGTGCGTTTTCAATCTTCTTTTTTCTCTGGCGGTACTGACAATATCGTTATTGAAATAATAATAAAACATTCTTTTATAGCGCTGTTCACCGCCGAATGGCAATGTCATGGCGCTTTACATAAAGGTGAACTATTTATTTTTCCATCGTTGCTTTACACTAACGATATTATGTTTTAATAGTCTGGTATTTCAGTTCACTGTCCGTGATGACTGATTATAAATGAAACTGTTATGTTCTCAGATATTACAATTAATTTTAACGAACTCACAATTGCTCCTGTCGGTTACAGGGTACCGAACTTCGGTTTCCAGTTCCATGTTCAGGTAAGTATATTTCCCTCAGCTTACATTCGATCTCCATGTTTGTTTTGTTTTTGTTTCCAAGCACCATGTCTCTGGCAGTAAACACTGCATAATAAACCTGCATGCGCTTGGAGTGTCACGTGTAAAGAAAGGCAAAGAAAGGAAACGCTCTACACGAACTATTAAGTTGCAAAGTAAACAAAGAACCTGTACGGACGAATTTAAGAATAAAATGAAAAAGTAGGGGTTTGGTTGGAAATAAAAGGAATAAAAGAAGTTATGATTACACAGAAGCTAAAAACTCCGGAAGGGAATGAGAAAAAAGAAAAGGAAGAAAGCGACGTGTGTCATTTAAAGAGGTTTGTGTGTGTATGTGTATGTCAGTGTGTGTGTGTGTGTGTGTGTGTGTGTGTGTGTGTGTGTGTGAGTGCGTGTGTGTTTGTGTGTGAGTGCGTGTGTGTGTGTGTGTGTGTGTGTGTGTGTGTGTGTGTGTGTGTGTGTGTGTGTGTGTGTGTGAGAGAGTGCGTGTACGCACGTGTTGGTGTTACATTTTCGTTTCCAACTGGTCGTTTGGTGTCTTCAAAATATATATGTTGTCTTAGTAACTCATCTACGTCCTAACAGCCTGGACTCAGGGTTCTTGTCAGCCTGACGGCAACAACAACACCGACATTGACATCAGAAGTGAGCGACGTCAGAACAGAGGTCCTCAGTTGCCAACACGCGTAAGTTCCTTGCAAGACACAGACGTGCACCGTCACCGCCGTTCCTATTGCAATTTACCTTTGCTGATAAATAGACAATGTAATGTTATTTAAGCACAAATACTGGGACAGATATTTGTTTGGTGTACCAACTAAGTCTTCAATGCGGAAGTTAAACATACCGCACACAGGTACTCACGTTGGTTCCCTTCCAATTTATGGTGAAAGTTATATAGTGTTACATGTATTGGAAAGAATGAATATAAGCGCAAAGCAGAACGTTGTCATTTCTCTAAGCTGTTACTAGATACCTCAATAATTTTGATTTTCAGTCGTTGAATTGAAGAAAAAGCCACATACTATTTTCAGGGCCGGACTACCGAGGGGGTTATGGGGATTGCGCAACCCCCCCCCTTAGCCTAAACATGTACCTCACTTATTTAAAACATTTTTTATTATTGTTTATTTTATGCCGTTTCATGCAAGGAGCGACCATTTTGCTATCTCAGAATATGGCACCCCCCCCTCCTCTTCGCCTAGTCCGGCCCTGATTTTGATTCATTGGTGTTGTCAGAGGAAGGTTAAGGAGACTTCGGAAAACAGAATACTAAATCTACACTCTCAATAATGAAAACAAAAACAAACAACACACGCAATAATGTTCAAGATGTGATTTACCAGCAAAAGTTCTTAGCTTTGGTGATAGTTTGAGAAGAGGCGAAGCTCGTGTTAACTGTCGTTTACACGAGGAATTCTTGCTCAACCATTGAGCTTTATCTAAACTTTAAGTCAGCACACACATCATTTCAACCAAGAAGTCAATCGGCTCAATCTTTTATGATGTGATACGAGTCAATGTGACGTAACACGTACGCACGCGCGCGTGCGCGTGTGTATAGTTTGTGTGTGTGTGTGTATGTGTGTGTGTATGTGTGTGTGTATATGTATAGGTTACAACACGAGTGGTTTTTTATTCTAGGCGTCCGGAGACGCCTAGTAATTGGGATCAAGTAAGCGCTTGCCTATGGACAGGATAACTCTGCGGTTGCCTATGGGACACTGCCACATAGTGTTACTGCCCTTACTTTTTTTTTTTTTTTTTACAAAATTGTTCAACAAAAACATCGTAGGTCGAACTGTGCAGGGTCGACCGCAACAAACTCTAACCATTCATACTTAGAAGTATTTGAGTGACTTATATACCGACATTTTTACTTCTTAGTTTTAGCACAGGTGTATGAAAAAATCATGAACCAAAATGTTATTTATTTTTTAATTTAACATTTGTTTTACAAATGTGACCATGGTCTTTCAAACATACAGTAACATTAAACATTTAGTCCAGGCATATTAGAGAACAACGTTGAAGTGACAATGACTAGGTTTAAAATGTCCCTTATCAGAAAGTTCAACCTCAGTCCTTTGATGTTTATTAAACACATTTTCATATAAAGTTGGCGCTTCATACGGAAAAATGGCTTTGAAATTGACCCAAATCCTTCTTTGGGCTCTGTAAATGTCGTTTGGGGGTATGGTTGTAAAATGGTATCTACTGGTCACCCCAATGTATAAACTGAAAACTCTTTCTGCACCAGAACACGCAGAAAGGATTGTATCTGCCTGATGTCTGATGCTTTTCAAAATCCCCAACCACTAACACCTTCAAAACGGACTTTAACTGACACTGTTGTTTTTCCCTATATAATCCTTACTATTTTTCCGAGACGTCGTCGTGTTGTGTATTTAGCTTGCCACAACCTCATACATGGTCCTAAAAGTTAAAGTTGAAGAAAATACTAAAGATAAATGAAAAAGCTGACGCAGTGTCATTCGCACCGTGAATCCCCCCATGGGAACATACTAAAGTCTGGTTCCAAATAGGCTCAATTTCCTTCTATTTCTTTGTATTTCTGCCTCGTAGGGGTAGGGGTGTTCAAACCAAAGGCACCTTTAAACCAAAATTCAAATCACACATCTTACAATACTAAGACACTCAGCAGTAAAAGGGTGTCTGCTGGTAAAAAATTCCAAACAATCCTAAAAGTACTTCACTACTAAAAGTGCTTTTAAAAAGAGCCGTTATTTTTCCCTCTATATTCAGTATTGTGTTTTCTGCGAACATGTAGTCTATTTAGATGGTTGTCGTGTGCACTTGAGTTGCTAAAGCGTTTTCAGTTGGGCATATGTCGAAAAGCAAAGAATTAGCCCTTTGAAAACCATCAGAACTGTCACACAAAAATAACATTTACCTATCTCACCAACTGACCAAACATAGGGCTTTTCCTTATGTATTATGTATTGTCGTGTTTTTTGTAGCATACTTGTGAAAACAGCCACCACTGTTGTAAATGATACTTTAAAGAGCATTATTTCATTTTTACAGTTGAAGGACAACCTGGACTGCCGTATATTACAGCTGTTTTACAATCAGCCAAAATTTTCTTAACAAACGTATGTTAAGAACAACTCCCATAGTGAAATTGAAGGAAAACAAATTGAAAATCCCCCTGCCATAGAGGAGCTAAAGAATCAACAATAAACGACTGCATGGATAGCTTGATGCACGAATGCATTGCGGACATGTTTGTCTCCAACCAAGAGAAAGTTCCAAAAAATCCCTTTTGTGCTTCTTATTATACAGTGACGTCAAAGACAGCCTTTTCTGCTGTTCATACATTCAGGGGTTATGGTTACACTAAACGACGTAGTTGTAGCCATACTGCCATCCAGATTTATTTTTTCCTTGCGAGCAGTCACAGGGTGTTTGTGCTGTCTGCCAACCGTTAGATGACCCCGCCCAAGTCTGTTAAGGGACCGTTTGACCGTTATAGAACGCGTCTTTTTGATTTTTTGGCACAGTTGGAAACGGTTGATTTTTATCCCTACCATTGTTTCCAAACATTATATAGGAATGTTTTGTGAACAACGGATAATAGCCGCTACTCGCATGTGTAGCAAAAGTGAGCGTACATACTCACCCTGGTCGTCCAGCCGTTGTCCGTTGCCCGTCTTTATCTGTCTGTACTGAACATTACCTTTGGATATTTCTCCAACGCTATGAAGTGAAGAAACACCAAATGTTGCAAAATGTTGTATGACCCCAAGAGCTCAAAAAAGATACTTGAGAACCTTGACCTTACCTTAAGGTCAAGGTCACAGGGAGAATGAATGTGGTCTAAAAACTGCAAAATTTCACATTGTGCCAGTTTTCTGGAAAACAAATTAAAAACAGCGGGCTTAGTTTTGTATGGTATACAAGAAAAAGAAAGCCTTATCTTCTGATACCATTTTGGTTGACCTCGCTTCAATGTCAAGGTCACAGGAGTCCTTCAAAGTTGAATTGTATACATGTTTTGAAGTGACCTTGACCCTGAACTATGAAAAAAATCTTTCAAACTTCATAATTGTGTGGGGCACATGTTATATACTGATATTGAGCCACATTTAGTCACATATCATCAAGGTCAAGGTCACTTTGCCCCTTATGAAATGTGACTGAAACGGGCAATTGAATCACTAAAAGTGACAATGTCTCTTTGTAGAAAGTTCCAATAAGTATGTTTATGCTTCCTATGTCTTGAATTGATAGCCTTGTGATGTGTGACCTTTGATGATCTTGACCTTGGCCAAAGGTCATGTGTAATTTGGTAGGAAAAATCTGTAAAACAGTTCTAATAGTGTACAATGTCCTTGCCAGCTTCAGTTGTTAGACCTTCACCTTCAAGGTCACCTGAAGGTCAAGGTCACTTTAAGACAAAGGTCAAGCATGAGAGTCGCATGGGCTTTGCTTTGTTAAGATTTTTTACCAAGACACATGGATTTCTTTACCCGGCTTGGTCACATTTTTCATAGGGGTCAATGTGACCTTGACCCTAACGATATGTGACCAGATGTGGCTCACTATGAAATTCTAACAAACGCCCCACTCAGTGTTTAAGTTTGTAAGAGATATCGTCCATAGTAAAGTTAAAGGGGCAAGCTCACATCAAAATATGTCTACAATTCAACTTTGAAGGGCTCCTCTGACCTTGACATTGAAGCGAGGTCAACCAAAATGGTATCAGAAGATAAGGCTTTCTTTTTCTTGTATACCATACAAAACTAAGCCCGCTGTTTTTAATTTGTTTTCCAGAAAACTGGCACAATGTGAAATTTTGCAGTTTTTAGACCACATTAATTCTCCCTGTGACCTTGACCTTATGGTAAGGTCAAGGTTCTCAAGTATCTTTTTTGAGCTCTTGGGGTCATACAACATTTTGCAACATTTGGTGTTTCTTCACTTCATAGCGTTGGAGAAATATCCAAAGGTAATGTTCAGTACAGACAGATAAAGACGGGCAACGGACAACGGCTGTACGACCAGGGTGAGTATGTACGCTCACTTTTGCTACACATGCGAGTAGCGGCTATTATCCGTTGTTCACAAAAAATTCCTATATAATGTTTGGAAACAATGGTAGGGATAAAAATCAACCGTTTCCAACTGTGCCAAAAAATCAAAAAGACGCGTTCTATAACGGTCAAACGGTCCCTTAACAGACTTGGGCGGGGTCATCTAACGGTTGGCAGACAGCACAAACACCCTGTGACTGCTCGCAAGGAAAAAATAAATCTGGATGGCAGTATGGCTACAACTACGTCGTTTAGTGTAACCATAACCCCTGAATGTATGAACAGCAGAAAAGGCTGTCTTTGACGTCACTGTATAATAAGAAGCACAAAAGGGATTTTTTGGAACTTTCTCTTGGTTGGAGACAAACATGTCCGCAATGCATTCGTGCATCAAGCTATCCATGCAGTCGTTTATTGTTGATTCTTTAGCTCCTCTATGGCAGGCGGATTTTCACTTTGTTTTCCTTCAATTTCACTGTGGGAGTTGTTCTTAACATACGTTTGTTAAGAAAATTTTGGCTGATTGTAAAACAGCTGTAATATACGGCAGTCCAGGTTGTCCTTCAACTGTAAAAATGAAATAATGCTCTTTAAAGTATCATTTACAACAGTGGTGGCTGTTTTCACAAGTATGCTACAAAAAACACGACAATACATAATACATAAGGAAAAGCCCTATGTTTGGTCAGTTGGTGAGATAGGTAAATGTTATTTTTGTGTGACAGTTCTGATGGTTTTCAAAGGGCTAATTCTTTGCTTTTCGACATATGCCCAACTGAAAACGCTTTAGCAACTTAAGTGCACACGACAACCATCTAAATAGACTACATGTTCGCAGAAAACACAATACTGAATATAGAGGGAAAAATAACGGCTCTTTTTAAAAGCACTTTTAGTAGTGAAGTACTTTTAGGATTGTTTGGAATTTTTTACCAGCAGACACCCTTTTACTGCTGAGTGTCTTAGTATTGTAAGATGTGTGATTTGAATTTTGGTTTAAAGGTGCCTTTGGTTTGAACACCCCTACCCCTACGAGGCAGAAATACAAAGAAATAGAAGGAAATTGAGCCTATTTGGAACCAGACTTTAGTATGTTCCCATGGGGGGATTCACGGTGCGAATGACACTGCGTCAGCTTTTTCATTTATCTTTAGTATTTTCTTCAACTTTAACTTTTAGGACCATGTATGAGGTTGTGGCAAGCTAAATACACAACACGACGACGTCTCGGAAAAATAGTAAGGATTATATAGGGAAAAACAACAGTGTCAGTTAAAGTCCGTTTTGAAGGTGTTAGTGGTTGGGGATTTTGAAAAGCATCAGACATCAGGCAGATACAATCCTTTCTGCGTGTTCTGGTGCAGAAAGAGTTTTCAGTTTATACATTGGGGTGACCAGTAGATACCATTTTACAACCATACCCCCAAACGACATTTACAGAGCCCAAAGAAGGATTTGGGTCAATTTCAAAGCCATTTTTCCGTATGAAGCGCCAACTTTATATGAAAATGTGTTTAATAAACATCAAAGGACTGAGGTTGAACTTTCTGATAAGGGACATTTTAAACCTAGTCATTGTCACTTCAACGTTCCCTTCACTAAAGTGGCTAAGATGCCTGGACTAATTGTTATGTTAAAAAAAAGAAAAAAAGAAAAAAAGCTTTTGTGCACAAATCAGAAAATACATTGTACATTTTACCTACAGGCCAAACAGTGTCCGTGGCGGCAAAGGACCTATATTTTTAGATCAGTCACTGTGGCAATTTGTCAAGAACAGGCGCTTGCATTTGGATGTGTCCACTGATAGTAGGTTTGGTTGTGATCAATCAGAATGATGAGGAATAAAAATGTATGACAGTTTGTTATGATGACATGTAATTCACATATGCTGAAATGTAATATTATACATGATATAATATTATTATGGCTGTTGCGATGACCATGAACCCCAAAGAAAGGTTTAATGTTATGTAAAATCAAAATACCAAAATCAAGCACCTATTTATCTGGTCTACGGCGTGTGTGTTCTGCTCTCTCTTGGCACACAGCCACAGGTCAAAGCAGAGGTTAACTTGAGTGCGCGTGTACCTAGCGGGTGATTTCTATTAGGGCCTTTTACACCAGACCGCGCGCTGAGTTATTTCGAGTTACTCCCCTTGGGTACGGGCAAACTCGCTGTCGAAGCCACGCTGCAAACTGAGGAGTAGATTGTGTGTTTGTGTGTGTGTGTGTGTGGGTGTGTGTGGGTGTGTGGGTGTGTGTGTGTGTGTGTGTGTGTGTGTGTGTGTGTGTGTGTGTGAAGTAAAGGGGATGGTTTGCGTCCTGATATTAATCAAGAATATATTTTTCGGGGAACAAAAATGTGATGTATAGCTCCCAACAGTAACAACAACAGCAACAACATTATGAAACAAAAGCAAGACGAAAACGCAGTGAAACACATCAAAACCAACAGCTAACTTCGAGTTTAAGTCACTGCAATAACTTGTCATAATTCCAGACGTTATCTGGTGTTTTGCTCACTGCGACAACTTGTTTAACACAATGTGAATAGCCCTCCGTAATCCCAGCGAAAACGTCCAAAACGCAGACACCAAAACTCGATGTTTTACCGTGTTATGCATAATACTAACATCTCAGGAATTTTATTGCGGGGGCCCGGGTAGCTCAGGTGGTAGAGCACTGGACTTGTGATCGAGAGGTCGCTGGTTCGAATTCGGGCCGGGACGGACACGGGTCAACTTTATGTGCAGACCCAGAGACGGTATCCATCTCCCACCCCCGTGTCACCACAATGGCACGTTAAAGATCTTGGTCATTCTACCATAAGTGCAGATGGCTGATACCACCTAAACACTCTAACATCAAAAAGCCGTGAGGGCGTAAAACTCGAATCGTATAAACCAATTCATGTCCAATATAGGCAATTAAGACCTGACGGACAATAAGCCCCTTAAAATTTACTAAATTTTATTGCGTTACGGCAGTTTTTCTAATGTGACATGAATCGCATAGGTATAATGCCACACAATTCAGTTGATTAACGTGATGTTTGATGTTATATGCCAAGTTAAAGTGCCAAAACGAGACTTTTCGCCCTGTGGCAGAAGTGGAAAAGTTTTTCGTCTACACCGCGGAGGTAAAACCGACACAGAGGCAGACAACCTACCTGCACACTTCCTGTATAAACTGTGGATAATCGTCAGCGAAGGTGGGGGACATTCTGCTGGAATTTTGCCAGTGTCCGGGGGGGGGGGGGGGGTTAAGTACTTACATTTCACAACTTAGGCATGTTATTGTTATTGTTAGTATTGTTACTCCTCACTGAAACCAAGTAAAGCAGGCTGTTCACCCTCAATAATGCTTTTACTGTATTAGTACTGTCACAGTATGTTTGCATGCAAATATTAGTAAGCTTCCATGAAATATTGAATATATATATATAATTTATATCCATTTCACAGCACTAGGAAGGGATGTCTGGCACTTTGAATCACTAACAGAAGCACTGCCTCTTCCATACCCATCTCCTTTTTGAAAAGAGTATACCTATGGACCAGTGAATGGTTACATTTTAATGATCATATGGGTTGCTCTGATTTTATTCAGGATCAGGTACGTTTGTTTTTTTAACCACACAAACACTTAGACAACAATTATCAGAGTATGAGTTTTTCCGCGTGTTGATTTTTATTTAAATCCAAGTCACAGCTTCTGTTTTATGATGAGTGATGTAGTTTGAAACACTTGGACAACAATTATCAGAGTATGAGTTTTTCCACTTTTTGATTTTCATTTAAATCCAAGTCACAGCTTCTGTTTTATGATGAGTGATGTAGTTTGAAGTGTTGGTATTAAATGTTCACTGACAGTCATTCTGTGCTGTATTCCCATTTTCACCTGCAGGGTTATGAAATATATGGGGAGAAACTTGGTCAGTAAAATCATCTTCAAGCGTGAACTGATAATTGTCTCTGTTTAAAATTACAATGTATTTCGTGAACACACCTTGAGAATGACCCTTGCGTGATTTAAAACTGCCTGCTGTGAATACTGTTGTCATACTATGAACTTTCTTTTGAGAAAAACAAAAAGAATGAAAAGCTTTTAACTAGCTTGTGAATGAGCCTCTTACTTCCATGTGGGGCTATAGCTGCTTTGAACTATTTTTAATGCCTGAAAAGGATAGTGATGGAAATTACTAGTTTAATGTCAGGTGTGACATATACTATTGATTGAACTATTTTTTTTATTAATCTGCAATTTTGTTACAACCTACTTTGTTTATTTGGTGACAAGCTAGTGGGAGGCACTTTTTAGACTTTTAAAATGTCAGGTATGGGAATTGTTAGCAAAGTTTCACATTTTCTGCAGTTGAATCCATATCTCCACAACAACAAAATGTATGGTCTTATGAACAAAAACACATACTTTCTGTGCTTGTTCGAAGGTAAAAACATATTTCTTTGTGTTTGTTAAAAGAAAAACCTCTTAATTTTGTCTGTTGTGAAGGAAAAGTTTACATGGTTTCGTCACCCAACTTACAAAATTTGTCCCACAAAATGTTAGGTTTTTTTTCTCCACTTTTTTTTCCTTCAGTTGCCATGTCTAAAATGTACACATTACGTAAAATACTCCATGTCAAAATCCAAATGTTTAAGGCAATGTGACAATTATTTTAAAATATCATTACACTATTCCTATAGCTTTGCCCAAATATAATGCAAGTAGGGGAGGTAATTGTTGATCCATATATTCATCTTAACTTTTTACGCATATGGACGTAACTCCTTAACTTGCATTATTTTTGTGCAAGAGGATGCATCTCAAGATAGTTGATATTTTCTTATTCCCAAAAATAACAACAATTCTGTCCAAGCAGATTTGTTTTTAATTTGTATTTACAGAGGACCATTGTCGAATGTATATGGTTACTGTTGAATGAACATTTGAAATTGATTGGCTGATTACTGGTTGTTTTTGTTTTGTTTTGTTTTTTTACTACAGTATGAAGTTATTATATCTATTTTCTTTCATCGCAAATAAACATCTTCCTTTCTGCATACGTTTCACACCTCATTCACGTATACAACTAAATTCCATACCAAATCATCTTGCATTTTGTTCACCTCTTTCTACATTTCTCTAAACATTTTTATTTCAGTAGTCAAACACCTTTTCTTCCTATGTGGATGTTCTGTGATCAATGGATGGCGCAGACTAACATGAACATGTGCTAGAAAAATAATGTAAAATGTTTAAATGTAATCTAATGTCAGTTGTGGGCAAACACTTAACCAAAGTTAAAACGTGACCTCAAAAATGGGGTAATATGCAAAAACTTAAAAAATATATCAATATGTGATGTCATGTTAAAGCTGTCTGCAAGCAGATTTCTACACCTTCTCGTGTCATGGCCTATCCGATTCCTTATATCTCAAAGTGTCTTCCACTTAATTTTCAGTCATTTGGCTGCAATCAAAGGAAACAACAAAAGCAACGAAAAAGTTTTTATTTTACTGCGTTTTAGTGAAACATGCAGCCAATAAACACATATTCACTTGCAAAATTATACAACAAACTGTATCAATACATGTTTGTCACATTGCATTCCAAAAAAATTATCTACGTACGATACCAAACCTAGAAAATAAACTGTACTTACATGTATGCGCGTCTATCTAACCGCACCTGGGATAACTGCAGTGAGTCGTCAAAAATAGTGTTTTTTCTGTGCGTTTTTTTCAAATAATGCAATAACAGCACACACATTTGCTTGCAGAATTAAACAACAAATTTCACTGATACATGTTAGTCATTTTGCATCCAAAAAGAATGATCTACGACTCCAAACTTTGAAATATAAACTGCACTTATATTAAAATATTCTGTCAACACGTACTTCAGTTTAAGGCCTAAGTACAAGCATTTAGGGTCGAATCTACTTTCGCTATATTCGAAAGGGTGTGCTTGCCAGCTTCTTTAATGCAAAAAATTAAAAATATTATTCATGACGTTGCATTAAAAAAAAAAAAGAAAGCTTTCAGATCTTAGAATGTCATTTCATGTTTAGACAAAAACTTCAAATTGTTAAAACATGTCATTTGGGGGGGGGGGGGGGGGGGGGGGGTAAAAACTTAAAAAATACTGAAATTTCATGTTGCAAATGCCTTAGTGGGCAAAAACTAAAAAATGTTAAGGTGTGACTTTATTTAGGCACATTTCAACTCGCTTCTCATCAAGGATAGCAAAAATGTGATTCAAAAATTTTCTTATTTGTATATTAGATCTACACTATTTTTTTCCGATCAAATTAATTATTACAAAAATTGTCTAAAGTGACAAACTATGAAAATCATGCATTTAAAAAACCAAAGCTTTTAGAGCTTTCTGATGTCGCTGTAACACTTTAAAGCTGCCAGCATGCAGATTTCTACACCTTCTCGTATGATGGCCTATCCAATTCCTTATATCTCAAAGTGTCTTCCACTTTATTTTCAGCCCCGTAGAGCAAGTCGTTTGGCTGCAATCAAAGCAAACAATAAAAGCAACGAAAAAGTGTTTATTTTACAACGTTTTTGTCAAACATGCAGCCAATAAACAAATATTCACTTGCAAAATTATACAACAAACTGTATCAATACCTGTTTTTCACATTGC
>NC_090247.1:54741592-54810648 GCF_037325665.1 Littorina saxatilis
CTCGCACTGTATTATCCAGGGTAACGAGGAAGCTTACCGACTGGCAAAGGAGGGAGAACATCTTCAACAGGAGAAACAGGACATCTCTTTTGAAGAGTCCACGATCACAATAAAAGAAAAGCAGAAGAGAAGAAGGCATCAACAACATCTATACTAAAACAAAGTCGATATGAAATGGATTTTGCAGACATTTTGGGGAAACAATGTGTTGTAACCATGGGCAAAACATTGGTACGTCACTTAACACCCGAAACCAAATAGCAGCCCGAACAATGGAAGTGCTGGGACTCGCCCCCACCTAAGACGGCAAGGGTGACCAAGTCAGCAGGGGAAGTCATGGTGTTTTTAGGAATTACATAGGAGTTCTGACGGTGTAATTTATGGAAAAGGGCCTGACTGCCACAGTGGAGTACTACTCAACGTTACTGCGACAGTTGCCAGGCAGCATCATCGTTAAACTTTGGTCGGAAGCTAACATGAGGCGTGTTGTGTCACAATTCGCCCGCACACAAACCACGTCAGCAAGTCACGGCTGCGGCGTTGAACTCCATATAACCACCTAACATATTCTCCAGATCTGGCACCCTCTAACTACCACCTCTTTCAAAATCTGAAACAGCACCTGGCTGAGAGACATTTTCCGTTTAATAACGATATCATAGCTGCGACACAGGGATCTAGGAACTACAGCGCCGTTGGTCGAAGTTCTTTGTGAGGCAATTCTGTTGAAAAGTGACACGTCAAAATGCTCATGACACGCTCTCCGTATGGAGGATGCAAACATTTTGAAACAACCCTTGTAACCGGCGAGACATATCTATGGAATTTGTTACAATATTTCTTCGATTTATAGGCTAATCTGGCCATAATTTATAATTCTGCCGTGGGGAAGTAAACTTGTCCTATATGTTGTTGTTGGCAAAAGTATTTTTGCAGTACATAGAAATTCTTTGCTGTAGGAACAATGCCACTGGTATATTTACGGATCAGAATTGTGCATATTACGGTTGGTAGGAAGCCTGAAACATTGCGAGGCTGCTTTGACATTGTTTCATTCTTCGTGCATACTACCCCTGGTGGACCAAATCTCTACACTGATAAATTTGAATTGCAGAACCTTTCATATATATCTGCTCACACACAGCCTAAGCAGTTGCATTGTTACCGTGTTAAACAAGTTTAGTGTTTGAACTGCGACACTCGGTAATTTGTAGTTTGCGGTTTGTAACTCTGAAGACAGGCCAACAAAATGAAACATATCAATATGGTTTCGTGTCTTAGGTTTTGACATGTCAAGTACAATGAAAGCCACTAAGGTAAATGTTTTCCTCTCTAAAACTGCACATGTGCTTTCTGTTTAACCACAATAGGTCAGTCGGTACCATTTTTGATTAAGAAATAAACTGCATGTGCTGTTTTGCTCATTTGCATCTATGTATTTTACTGCTGTTTAACTTAGAGTTTCTTTTGCGTATGAGTGAAACAGTATCAGTGTGTGTACAGTGCTTGCATTCTGGAGTTTTGTAAACGAACACATGAAATGTTACTCTTTGGAAATATGCCTTAGTTTGGAATGTACTCCATTCCCTAAGTACAACATTAAGGCACTCCTATTCTTGTTCGACGCAATCTTGCACATACACAATGTTCATGTGTGTGTGTGTGTGTGTGTGTGTGTGTGTGTGTGTGTGTGTGTGTGTGTGTGTTTGTATGTGTGCGTGTGTGTTTGTATATATGTGTGTGTGTGTGTGTGTGTGTGTGTGTGTGTGTGTGTGTGTGTGTGTGTGTTTAACTCTCCAGTTCATTGGTTGACAAGTTTATTCTAATTCGTCCTCTGGATTGTATTTGAGTTTATATCTTTGCCTTGCAATTGTGTAGTGGAATTGATAGAAAGACAGGTACAGCAAGACATTCCTAACGGAGAAAATTAAACAAAAACAAGTGGAGTTGGCTGACGTTTTGATATTTCTTTTAGATAAGCAGTAATAGTTTCTTTCATTGTAAAACGCTTCATTCTGCAGGGAAACGCTTTATATGAATGTATTTATTTCTTTTCCTTCTTCTCCTTCCAATTAACTTTTGCTTAAAACTACAGTATTATTTATTGTTTGTTGTGTCCTTAGGACATGCTACGAACCGTTGTTTGTACATCTACGTATTGTAATTCCAAAAAAAGTATATATATATATATATATATATATATGCAAAATACGTGTATCTATTGTCATTGTTTTTGAAGGCGTGTCGAATTCTTCTGCAACGTTGATGTTGTTTTTCTAATTATTTTTTAAAATATATATTATAGGTTTTATATCTGTGCTTTGTCTTGTTTGAAACTATCATATTTTTCACGGTATAAGATGAATTTTGGTAGTTTATTTCTATTCTTAAATTGTTTTGAGTCTGTTTACGTTGATAAAGACATGTTTTGACATGTAGAGGCGCGACACTCGACTCATCTTCGAAGTAGCAGTCCTAAGGATGCTTTTCATGTTTTGTGTGTGGATTTGTATGACGATTAATAAACGACATGCAATTGTACGTACGATATATGTACATCGGACATTGCTTCTAGTAAAGTGCCTATACCAACAGATGTTGTACCTTGCTTCCCTTGGTCCTTTTTAAACTGACACACACACTTGAACGTGTGAAGTTGAATGTAGTGGGGATGTTGTAGTTTATTTCACTTGCAGTGCAGAAGCAAAAGATATATCAAATCTAAAATGGCTGCATTTTTCACATTATATCGATTTTCTGAAGTACAATTCACAGTTTTCTTCTTGTTGTTGGAGAAAACTTTTCCATGGCAAATATCAAATCATCAGCCGTCTTTTTGATTATGTTTTGCAATCCGCGAAAAAAACTCATTTAATTTTGAAAGCAACAGGCCCCACTGTCAATTTACACACACACACATTTGCCTACGACACTTCCCAATGCTCTCCCTTTACACGTTATTGAATCTATGCAAGTAAAAAAAAAATCTGCTGTTTTTAATTGTGTTTGAAAGCAAGCAGCGAGCTTGAAAACACAAAGAATATAATGGCAAGATTATAATGGAACACTCAATTTCTTACTCTTCTTTCCATTCAGCAGCTGAGAGCTTTGTTTCTTTGATAAAGATGTCAGTCATATAGTAGCACTGACTATGATGCTTTGTGTAAACTAGAGTCCATGAGTTTCTTTGCATTGTAACAGTATTCTTGTACCGGATAGAACTGTCACGATTTGCTTCTGGTTCCTGATCAACTTATATCCACTTGTATCTGTTTTGATTAATAGAAGCCTTTGGACATGCCTTGCCCATAATCACTTAGGTTGAAAACAGCCCTTTCCTTGCATAATTTATGTCGATTTTACATTTTACATGTAGAGGCGCGACACTCGACTCATCTTCGAAGTAGCAGTCCTAAGGATGCTTTTCATGTTTTGTGTGTGGATTTGTATGACTATTAATAAACGACATGCAATTGTAGGGTTGCTACGCGATTTCTTGACATGTAATCGAATTGCAACTTTTCAAAGACCAAAAAGTACACTCATGTTTCAAGAATTGATTAATCTTGACTTTCCCGTTGACTATAATCTTTTACTTGCATTAAATATTCCATAATAACAATGAAAAGTCAACATTTTGGCGCAGAACGCTTGAAATGTGTCAATATTCTCTGCTCCCCTTTTACAAGTGCATTTAAATAATAAAATAATTCTGGAATATGGTACGCATACTTCTTATGCTAAAGTGCAAACAACAATAATACGATAAAATGTCTTTTTGTGAAAGTTATGATGCAATTTGTGGAGCAACTCACCTCGCTTTGCCGCCGCGTGAGAGCTGAAATCGATTGAACCGGAGCGTGGGTAGTTTCTTCGTATCAACCGGTTATACGGTGTGATACGCTCTTGCTGTAAAAATGCAGTGAGTTCAGTTTCATTCTGTTAGTTCGACAGCTTGACTAAATGTTGTAATTTCGCCTTACGCGACTTGTTCTATTTCGGTTTGGTTTAACATATCATGTAAATACATGTAGTTTGCTTTAATAAAACAAAGTAGTAATTAAACTAACATATTGTTTTGTTTTGTTTTGTTTTCACAGCTCTAAAAGAACAAAACAAACAAACCACACACAAACAAACAAACAAACACTAATAAGTGCAAACATTCAGACACAGGGCCGGACTACCGGGGGGGTTATGGGGGTTGCGCAACCCCCCTCCCTAGCCTAAACATGTACCTCACTTATTTAAAACATTTTTTATTATTGTTTATTTTATGCCGTTTCATGCAAGGAGCGACCATTTTGCTATCTCAGAATATGACCTACCCACTGGCAACCCCCCCTCCTCTTAGCCTAGTCCGGCCCTGAGACACAAATAAAAATAAGAACAATTGTCAGTAAGTACTGGTGTCACATGACTGATGTGAAACAGTTGATTGGCTAATGGCAATGCGCTTAAAACTGTTAGCACACTCTTGGAGTGCGTTAACTTTTCCAGAGAGCATATTCTTCCGCCCTTTTTCAAAGCGAGGCTGTGCCCCTTCTTTTAATTTGAGAAGATTCTTCTCATCCTCCGTGTTAGTGACATGTATCTTATCATCTCCACATTACCAAATGATGCTTGACCCTAAATTTCCCGCGGCTAAAAGCAGAAGTGTTTTTTTCTGACAGATTTCATGCGCCTGTGTCACAGTGAATCTGTAATCTGTGCCTCTTCTTTCGACTTCCGAACATTCTTCTCAGCCGCTGTGTTTGTGGCATGTAGCATATATCGTCTCCAATATTGACAATATTACCAAACAATGATGCTTGACCTTAAAATGTCCCGCGGCTAAAAAGAGAAGGTTTTTTTTCTGACAGATTTCGAGTTGGACAAAGCAGCATTTGGACGTCGACTGATTCAATAGACTGTCTCACTCGAAAATGTATAGGTATGTTACAAAAAAATTCAAAATCTTCATTTAACATTTTGATCTATATCACTTAAAAGAGCAGAAAATCAGCATTCCAATGGTATATATAACTTTGAGATTGGATAAGTGTAACCCGAGTTATGAATTTTTAAAGTAATAAAATTCGTAATAGAGGCAAAGAGGATAAATTGAAACCATTTTTGACATTTCTCAGCTAAAATTAACTGTAACCCACACATTTGTTTATCAATATTGTTCAATTTGGTATCAAAAGAAAGGTTCAGAGCTCTATTAAACAACTATAAAAAAATTAAATTTTTATTTTTTTTTTTTTTTTTAGTAAGTTAGTATGAAACTAAGAGCAGACGAACTTTACCGACCGCCATGTTGGATGGTGACAATCCGGGCGCAAAGCGGCGCATCCGTTAAAAGGTACTTCGCATCGCTTTATCGACTTGAAACTTTGGGAAACAGCAGGAAAATGGTCAAACTAACTGTTCAGAGGGGTCTCATAAGAGTTCAAAGGCTATAAATTGTTTTATAAAAGTACCTCTTGTGTGTCTTCTTCGCCCGATATTCTGGCCGGCGAGCTCGACAGTGTTGGACTCGCCATCTTTCTCAATCTTAAAGTCAAGAATGTGCTCTACGTCTTCGACAGGGTGCCCATGTGATGTAAATTTGGAAAAGAATAGAAAAGAGGACGCCAAAACTGAGCCAGTGTGAGTGATCAGAAAATGGGGGGTCATTTTCAATGACGTCAAAAATTGAGCTGCGTGCGCACTTTGTAACATACCTAAAATGTAGCAGACGACACCATCAGTTCAGGACTGAAATGAACGCTTTTCGCATATTTCAAGACGACTACGATGTAAACAGAACACGCGAAGGCTTCAAAACATTCTTTCCATGTAATCATAGCACCAACCTCCCAGATGAATGCAGGTACATTGCGAGAAATAACATGCCAACTTTATTTTTTGGCGAATGACTGAATGAGGGAACCAACGTATCACTTTGAGTCGTTTGACATCAGGGGACGCCACTCAATTGCTTGGGGGGTCGTTCATTTATGTGGGAGCGTAGAACATTTCGGTACATGTTGTTTTTTATACCAATAATTAATACTTAAGTGAAACTGTATGCTAACGGGTACATTTTAGCCAGTGTTAGCCTGTGTGAGCAATTAGAAAGCGTCAGGAGACAACGATATCAGACCTGTTTACCCTAAACCCGAGGCAAGAGTACTTTCCCAAAAAGTTGAGTGTATTTTTAAAAAAGTTGGTGTACTTTGCAAGCAAAGCCATATGGGCTAGGGAAAATGTACGCGTGGGTGCAAACGTGTTTGTGTAAGAATAGCATGTCTTGTGAACACCTTCAGAATTTAACTCCTTCCAATACAACAGGGATAAAACAATTTTATTTACCTGTCAGTTTATAGCATTATAACCAGTGTCTTCCAAACAGATAGATAATGAAAAGATGAAGTTCGTGAAATAACATCTGCGGTTGACAGTGGCAAGTTCAGTTTTACAATCATCTCAGAAAACATTGCTTCAGCACGGACTACAGCCTTTTCTTCTGGCAGGATTTGCTTTGCGGGAATGAACTTCATAATTCCTTGGCAGCTTTCAGCGGATTTCTTTGCAGCAACCTTGTCCAGGTGAGTTTTGGAACTGCAGTGTCGTTCGATGTCATATTTCCCAGCATGGGCAACAGAGAAATCTGATTTACAATACTTGCAGTGTGCATGACTTTTTCCCATAGTAGACTCCACAATTCCTGGCTCTTTCTTATATTTCTCCAAGAAAATCTGCTGCTTCTGCTGTTTAGACTTGGTACAGTCATCCGAAACTGGCACATTTTACCGCTTCATTTTGCCACAATTGTCCAGACGATCGCACGTGCCAACAACTGAACAAGGTTTCCACAGCTGAAGACTCGCTGTCATGGTTATCTCCCTTCGACCGAAACCGGTATCAGTTGTACCATCCCGTAATCAGCACACCAACATCGGAAAACGTATTCTAGACTTTTTCTTATGCGTATTTTGTGCGTGTCGCGTATTTGCGTACAGATAATAATTTGGCGTACAAAATACGACCAAATCGTACTGGTAAACAGGTCTGCGATATAATGCTTGAATTGATGTTAATTTTATCTTTATTGCTGTAAGTAAGGCAACAAAAACAAAAACAAGTCGCGTAAGGCGAAAATACAACATTTAGTCAAGTAGCTGTCGAACTCACAGAATGAAACTGAACGCAATGCAACGCAACAAGACCGTATACTCGTAGCATCGTCAGTCCACCGCTCACGGCAAAGGCAGTGAAATTGACAAGAAGAGTGGGGTAGTAGTTGCGCTGAGAAGGATAGCACGCTTTTCTGTACCTCTCTTCGTTTGAACTTTCTGAGCGTGTTTTTAATCCAAACATATCATATCTATATGTTTTTGGAATCAGGAACCGACAAGGAATAAGATGAAAGTGTTTTTAAATTGATTTTGAAAATTTAATTTTGATAATAATTTTTATATATTTAATTTTCAGAGCTTGTTTTTAATCCAAATATAACATATTTATATGTTTTTGGAATCAGCAAATGATGGAGAATAAGATGAACGTAAATTTGGATCGTTTTATAAAAACATTTTTTTTTTTACAATTTTCAGATTTTTAATGACCAAAGTCATTAATTAATTTTTAAGCCACCAAGCTGAAATGCAATACCGAAGTCCGGGCTTCGTCGAACATTACTTGACCAAAATTTCAACCAATTTGGTTGAAAAATGAGGGCGTGACAGTGCCGCCTCAACTTTCACGAAAAGTCGGATATGACGTCATCAAAGACATTTATCAAAAAAATGAAAAAAACGTATGGGGATATCATACCCAGGAACTCTCATGTCAAATTTCACAAAGATCGGTCAAGTAGTTTAGTCGGAATCGCTCTACACACACACACACAGACACACACACACACACACGCACGCACATACACCACGACCCTCGTCTCGATTCTCCCCTCTACGTTAAAACATTGAGTCAAAACTTGACTAAATGTAACAAAAAGAAAAGAAAACACAGACACACACGTACGGTATACACAAACAGGCAGACAGGCAGAGAGGCAGATAGTCAGTCATACAGACAGACCTACCGACACACAGACAGATACACACACACACACACACACACACACACACACACACACACACACACACACACACACACACACCCCGACCTTTTCCTCATTCCTGTGGCAACAAACAATACTATGATTTGTGTCAGTAGGACAAACTGCTAGGGAAACCTCATACCGCGACACTTTTATTGTCCCAACCTCAAGTATTTTCTTCCGCTTGCACATAAGGTTGAACTACCCTGCTTTGTAGGTCAGACGATATAATTGTACTGTTATATGGAAACTCAAAGTCAATTAAGCGATTGGACCCACTACCTTTCTTGGCCAGACGTTAATAAATTTTCGGTATCCCTGATTATGGAGAGATGATCCTTCAAATAGCCTACTGTTTGATTGCAACTTTGTCTTGTATATTCACTTATTTGGTTGACTGATGCTTGCACATGTATAAGGTTAGCCTATATCTTGGTTTGTACAATATTGTATTCACATTCATAGTACTATTGTGTGAGTGAGTGTGTGTGTGTGTGAGTGTGTGTGTGTGTGTGTGTGTGTGTGTGTGTGTGTGTGTGTGTGTGTGTGTGTTTAAATGCACAGACTTCGGACACTGCGGTCGCTTCCTGTTTTGTCTTGAACAGTTTCAAGGACCGGTGAAGCAACAACAACAATTTCAACAACCACAACAACAATTAACCAGAAATGACAGTCAATATTGATAATTTACCATTTCATATTGAATGTATATAAATAACCTACAGTTTGTGCAATAAAATAACCGCTTTTTATCCGACGCACGCTGTTTAATACATTAGCAAAACTGTTACGGAGTAGCTTCTTGCTATTTTAGTATTGCTTACTTAAAAAGATAACACAACATTATATAATAGTGTGACCTAAACAATATTGGCAAAATGCGGTTTTGAATATTTGTGGTCAGTATAAATAATCTTTATTTTGATTTTAACAAGATTGAATACTTTTGCTTTTATTTAGGCAACATTTTCCACACAACCGAAAGAGGCATGTCCGAAGTTAAGTTCGTCTACTATCCAATTTTGTTACAGGAAACGCCCCGCGCGCTTCAGAGAAACATGAAACAGAAGACCGTTGAGAAAGAAAACCTTCATGGTCTCTCACTGTGCTATTCGCCAAAGTATTTATTTACTTCAGTACACTCATAAAAACAAGTTATGCAGTCAAGCGTAAAAAAACAACCCCAACAACCAACAACAATCTAAAATATCCATGGACTGTCAAGGTGATCAGTATTTCTCAGCAAACTTTGATGTCAGCGTACATAGCTTGACGCTTCTAATAGCATGTAGTTGTTGAGCTTCGCGAAGCTTAAAACACATGTTAATGCAAATCGTCGTACTATATAGAATGAGTAGGTCCATGTCTTTAAACTTGCTGAGATCACACCATATTATATGATATTAGTTTACCTTCATTCCCGATGTTTTCGTGACGGTTTGTTTCTTTTTCTGAAAAAAACATACTCTTCAGACCAATCAGTTGGCAGTTTGGTAAATCCAATAATCACTTTGAAACAACCCTCAGTTACCTTGCAGGGTTAGAACTGATTTTGATGTAAACCAGCAAGACTCGAAGCGCCAACCTGTTACAATTCAAATTACGCAGTTGTAGTCTCTTTCTGGAAAAAAAGGCGGGGCCTGAGAAACGGGGTTATTTTTAGGATTGACAGGCTTCGCAGTAATTTTTTTACTCACAGGCACACAATCTCGCTTTCACAAACATGGTACAATATGAATATCGACCTCATTCATGTGTCGACTTTATGCTTGTGTGACTTGGCGAAACTCAAGCTCTGTGACCATGCTTGCCGGTGTGACGTTTTCATCTTTCGCCGTGTTGGTATTTCGATTCTCGGCCTCGTTGATCTAGTATAAACTCTACACTGAACAAAAAAACACCCTTCGATAGTACTGATATAAGCGACCTTGTGTACCTTACATTCATGGGGCCAAATTTGTCCAACCAATTTTGTTTTATTTAACTTGAAATTTGATTCATCCTCAAATGTTTCCCTTCTTACTCAAGGGACGTAACCACTCGGTACACGTTTTCGAAAAAAATCGATTTTGGGGGTGAAATCTATTAAATTTCACCACCAATTTTCTTCACATGCAAGAAACTGACATGCTTTTCGTCCTTAAATAATTTCACTTCTTAATTAAAGGCACAGTAAGCCTCCCGTAAACCATCACAGAGCTCCCCGAGCGTCTACATACAGTACAAGCATACTTCCATTTGAACGCTCACCGAACGGGAACATCCTGGCTGCTTTCTGTCGAGCGTGAGACATTTTCCAAGAATTTATTTTCGTGGACTTGGCCCTGAAGAACAATGGCGCCTCGTTTTTGCGCTAGACCTAACTTTTAAAATCTAAATAATAAATTGACAGCTTGTTACACAAACATTCTTTAATCATAAAAGAATTCGTTTTTCATCAAGACAAGATCAGAACAATTCGAAGTTGTGAAAGTTTAAAAAAAGAAAAGCCCGGAAGCAGGGTCACGCAAGGGTCGTAGCAGACGACGGCCCGGTTTATCAGTGCAAATCGCCGTTCCTCTCAACAGTCAAAAGCCATCGCTAGAGTTCTCGTGAACCACAGCCGTTGTTTCGTGCATAAAAAACGTGCTATTGTAGATAAGCTCACGTCGAGTCGCATTCAAATGACTAACTATGACGACTGCATTGTGAAAAGGGGGAAAACTGGATCACACGGGTTCACGATGGCTCAGGGGTAAGATAAACCACGCAAAAATAAATTCTTTGAAAATTGTTCGCTCTTTACGGAGGGCACCTAGGATGTTCTCAATTGGTGAGTGTTTAAATGAAAGGGTGTTTGTACTGTGTGTAAAAGCCTGACCGTATCTGTCATGGTTTACGGGAGGCTTACTCTGCCTTTAATTTTACCAGGAAACAACATTTCAGTCTTGAGTATATATCGAGGGGGAAATATGTACACAGGCGAAAGATGAAATCGTGACACCGTGTTCCCTTTCAAATCGACTGAGGTGTCGACCTAGGAGCTCGCTATGCGCGTTTAAAGGCACAGTCCTTCCCGGGCCCTCCCCGAATGAAAATGACGACAACAACAACAACAACAACAACAACAACAACAATAACAACAAACAAAACAAAAACGAGTCCCTTCACAATATAAGATCTGCCTAGGATTTAACATAACAGTTCTTTTGTTTAAATGTGGGATACTTTGATGAAACGGCTTCAAAAACTGCCTTGTATGCCTTCTGAGAGGATTGACACCTACACCGCTCAGCATGCCATAGCGTCCTTGGTAGACAAGATATGTGAACAAAACTGACTGATTTGGATGCAGATTTGATTGTTCTGTCTGAGAACATGCTAAACATGTTCTGATTTGTTGTCAATTTTAACGCGGGAACCTTGATTTTGCGAATTTGATTTTGGGGGGTGTCTGTGTTGTAGGTTCCACTGTATGGACTCTACGTCATGTAAACTCAATCTGTTTACTGAATAAGTTAGGGGAATAAACGGCCTTTCCAGTCATATAATTGGTTTTACAATAAACGATCTCATCAGAAAGATCTACTCTCAAACGCATGTGTAGCGGTTTTTTTATGATGAGTAGTGGAGAGGTATGGTCTTATCCCGCGAAAAAGCCAGAACAGATCTGAGATGATGTTTGCGCAGGACGGACTGTGCCTTTTAATGGTGCACGGTGCATGCACCTTCACGGGTATCACAACAGAAAACGCCAAACCGAACGTAAATGCACAGATTTAGGACAGTGACACTGCTGTCGCTTCGCTTTTTGTCTTCAACTTCAAGGACCGGTGAAAAATCAAATGAATCCAGGACCATGTTCCTTCTACTGATTGTCATAATTCAACGTTAACCACAAGGAATTGGTTCCGTTAGTGCTTTCTTTAATAGGGACAAAGCTTGAGATGCATTTTCATTGAGCTTCGGCGATATTATTTTGGGCGCCTGTTACTCGTATGGATGTGGTTCAAGCGGTTGACTCAAACGTGGCTACCTGGGTCCGGTAATATGTAGCTAGTCATCGGTCGGCTGACCGTGAAACTGACGGTGGGTCGACGTTGAACCGCAAAAGTCAGTAATATGAGCGCGAACAACTGCCGGTCCAACTGAAAACAGTCGCCCGACTGCGGTTGGGCTTACAGGCACCTTTTTCGGTCGATCGACCGCAGTGTCTCTACTTGTTTTAACTTTCTGAGCGTGTTTTTAATCCAAACATATCATATCTATATGTTTTTAGAATCAGGAACCGACAAGGAATAAGATGAAAGTGTTTTTAAATTGATTCCGATAATTTAATTTTGATAATAATTTTTTTATATTTAATTTTCAGAGCTTGTTTTTAATTCAAATATAACATATTTATATGTTTTTGGAATCAGCAAATGATGGAAAATAAGATGAACGTAAATTTGGATCGTTTTCTAAAAACAATATTTTTTTTACATTTTTCAGATTTTTAATGATCAAATTTTCTTACCCTGTCCTTTACCACCCCCCAAAAAAAATAAAAAAATTGAGTTTGGAAAAAAAAAGTTTAGGGTCGGCGCCGAAATTTAGATACCGGTACCGCCAAAACAGGACCGATGTTTACATCGGAAGTTGTAATGTTCTAAAAATACCACTGAGCGGCTGACTGTCTAGTCAGCCGACTGTCAGTGCTACCGCGCAGCACATATTACCCGTCAAAACACGGCCGGTCAGCAGACTGCAGTCAACTGACTTGACAGTCAGTCGACTGTGGTTGCTCGACCGTCCAAAATACGCTGTTCATATTACCGGCCCCTGGGTCGTAGATAATTAACGTATTATACTCCATCCCTGCGACTCTTGATATAGATCTACTGTCCAGATCAGGGTAATATACTCTAGAAAGTCTTTGTGAGAATACTCACCAAAGGTCAGTAGTATTTTTGCTATTTCTGAATTTACAATGTTGATCTGTGTCAAACGTGTTGGTACTTCCGCCTTGTGGTTGGCCTTTGTTTAGGTTGTGTGTGAAGACAGAACCATCCGTGCCTCCGAAACACACCAACGAACTACTGTTTTCAGGTTACTCAAATGACTGAAGGCAGGCTCAGGAAGGCGTCCACTAAACTAGACAGACTATTGACTTTTGATTTTATCAACAGTTGTGTAAGCATGAATCGTGTGCTTATGCTCGCCATGATAGGAAAGCGTTGAGCCGACGTTGATCCTCCTGAAGATATACTTCCAATGAATCTGAATGTTCTCGGTGAAATGTACTGAGTACTGCTTTGAAAAGTAACGTTAATATTTCATTGTAAAATTTAGAGCAGTTGATGGTTCGTGTTTACTGAGAACCCGAAAGAACTCGTTTATCGGACTGTATATTATTGCATCATATGCAAAGGAAGTTACTCTTCTTGTGTCGTTTTGGAAAGCGCCATATGGATTATGTACCTTAAATTACCGGTACTGCTGGGACTACAACGAGATAAATGGGTTAGTCTCCAAAGCTGGGTACCATTTTAATGCATGCTTTTTCAGTCCTTTCAATGATTATTACGTATATTAAATGGCAACTATTTAGAATGCATTCTATTTAGAAAGCAAAAACAAATATAGTCTATATTTGTGTGTTTTTTATAATGGTTTATCTGCAGGCAAAGGAAAGGATATGATAATATGGAACCAGTTTTTGTTATTAAAATCAATTTGTACGGTTACAATGTCTCGGGATTTTAAGTAAAGAAATGTCAACTTCGTAACATATGGTTTCCACTGGTACACAGCTGCGGTGAATATCCTAAATACATTTCCGTCAATGCGTTTGCTTACTGCCATATTTACAGGCAGACTGGACATAAGACTTTAATTTGATTGGTGCCACATATCTATCTGTAAAGACCAGTTACTTATAGAAGAATCGGGCTGCATACATGATATCTATGTAAAGATTAGTTTTTTTCATAATTTGAGTTGTTCAAAGCTGCAAACGCACTTCTGTTTGAACTGTGCCTGTTCACTGCCAAACTGATGTGTTCGCCTTATCATTACCAGAAAACGGATTATTTGTTGTAATAAGCGCGCACAATGACATGACACACACACACACACACACACACACACACACACACACACACACACACACACACACACACACACACACACCACTTCATAGATTAAACTGTCATATTGTCTCCTGAATTTCCTCTCCCAATAATGCAATCAAACATCTAGGAGTCAGTTTAAACATGTTGTATCATATCCTGATTTGTTGTTGTGTGTTTCAGGCGTACCGGCCACAGATACAACGACAACCTTCCAACGTTCTGAACAGTGGACACCATGTCCGACGTAGTGAACAACTCGGCCGATATCACCATCTCTCGACATTTTTGCAGGGAAGAAGAAAACGAACTGGACAGAAAGGACGATCATTGTGTCAGAGGCCGCGGAATATGCGCAAGTGACTGTATAGGGGCAGAGCAGATGCAACATGAACTTCAGAAAGGTTTTGGAGAAAGTTCGTCATATCACAAGTCATCTGATTGTGAAGGCCAAAAGTTGTTTGAAACCAATGTGGAATTTCCTGCGGACTTCTTTCACGGTGAGGAAAACGTCAACAACAATGCCGCCAAGTCACTTCAAATCGTTTGCAGAGAAGATCTAAGTGAAGACCCCCATTCAAACAAAGAAGATAAGGGAAACAGCTCAAATGCGGATCTCGATTCTGGCCTCGACGGTAGCGGAAGCGACCCGTCCATCGCTGGCGATCCTGACCAAGATCCCGCGGTCAATCTTGACCACAGGGAGGACGGATGTTGTCGAGATAATGGGGGAGGCAAATCGAACGACACTGATGGTTCTGGGCACGACGGAAGCTCTTCCAGCAGTGGCAACTCCGAACAAAATGGCGGAGGAGAGAACAGTCAAGCTGGCGGCAGAGATGCAGGATCACAAGGGGGTGCGTCTGGTGGGTCTGATGGGGGTGTAGGAGGAGCAGGAGGAGGCGCAGGAGGAGGCGGAGGAGGAGGAGACGAACATCCTGATCGCAGAATTGAGGAAAAACGCAACCCCAGAAAGAAAAAAAAGAAAAAAGATCAGAAAAAGCAGGCCGACCAACACGGCGAGTCAAGCGACGACGAAGCATGCTTGCAGAGTTATTCTACAGGAAGACTTGTGCACAACCAACCCGCTACAAGTGATTCTGCGACTGGACTGTCGAAAGACCGTCCTCAGTCTGCTTCTTCGCCTGACTCGAGCAACACGAGTTCCGTGAATGGTAAGACATTTTTAAACTGGTTGCTAACCACTACGTAGACGTCTTTACACTTATATTATGGAACTTTGATGAAACACGCAATTAGGTTTGGCATAAACTAATTATTTAGCTAGTGTAACAGAAACAAACAAGATCAAAACCTCCCCCTCCCCTCACCCTCCCAAGGACACCCCCCAAAAAAACCACACAAAACCCACAAAACAAGAACCTTCCGCCAAAACACACACACACACACACACACACACACATACAAACACACACATACAAACACACACACACAAGAAAAGGTTGTTTCTCTTCTAACTTTTATGCTTCTTGTTGGTTTCAGATGGTGTGGTGTGGACCAACGAATCTGAACCAAGAGGCAATGGCCCGCAGCGGCCAGCATCACCACTACCTGTGCAACGCACACAGGAAACGGTACGAAACAGTCTTTCAGGGCTGGAAATGGTGCAATAAGGAAATACAGACATTTTTGTGTGGATTATTGAATTGATAAAGCAAAGGAAAGGGCCTGCCCCTCTCACTCCCACACCTACCTTTAACCCCCTTTCCACTCGAAATGGTCAAAAATCTAAAAACAAGGCAGAGTAATAACCAAATCGATGTAATCTGGTGCATTCTGAGTATAACTCTGAGTGAACGAGTTATAATGGTAACAAGCTTTGGGCATTTCGGGCGGAAGAAAATAAACTTTCAGGAGGATTTGGAGTCAGTTCTGGTCTATGTAGATTGTGATTTGAATGTATGGCTCTCTCTACTGACCTGTCCGTGTGATGACAAAAAGTACGTTAGCAGCTTGCTTGTATCTGTCCTACCGCGTATTTGTCTCCTTGAATATTGTACGATTCAAGTTCAACGTCTGAAGTTTTGTTTCCGTTCTTTCAGATGCGGGTTCCGATACAGTGCACAGAACACAGTGAGTCCCATTTCGTACACTTGCCAGGTAACATCAGATAATGACGGTCGAAAGGCTTAACTCGAATGGAAATGTTTGTATTTCTTTTTACAGGATACTGTGATTCAGTCATCAGTCACCCGACAGCCAGCCAGGAAGAAATATGGTATTATTAAACATGACACCCCTGGGGAGAATCTGCAACCCATAAAGTGACGGAAATTAGTCCAGAAATGTAACGTGGGTAAGGATTTTACATAAAATAAGGAACGCAGTCGAGCAGACATCAACCTGAACAGGCGATTAAAATTGGCTAGCCATAGAAAGTGACTGTTTTGTCAAATACCTCGGAAACCAGCCGCATTTGTGGCACAAAAACTCGAAATAATCATGTTAGGAGATTACCCTAGTCGTGGGTCCAAGAGAAGTCCGGTTATGATTTTAGCCCTTTCATGCTTCTAACGCTACTGTGCTGAAGAAAAAGTCGTCATTCTTAATTAGTGTAAGGATCTCTCTGACTACGTCAAACACCTGCAAGGCAGCTATACGTTGCAGGACTGCTAGAAACAGAAATGACAGAGTGTGTCGATGAAAAACTAACAGGCAAACAATAACAATAAAATAACAGTAAGATAATACGCTTGCTCTGTGCATTGCTTTCTTAATGTTGATGGGGTCAAAAAAGAACAAAAATGTCACCCAGATAAATTCCTAAATATTCACTATCTTGCGATTTAATTATTTACAGGCGTAGAAGACCTCAATCCTGATCGCCCTGTGTCATCATCCCCAATAGCTGCAGAGTGCATCACCAACTCTGAGGATGATGATCACAAGGTTTGGACACACTAAAGGTTTGCGCGTGTACGTGCAGGTTTGTGTGTGTGTGTGTGTGTGTGCGTGCATGCGTGCGTGTGTGCTTGTCTGTGTGTGTGTGTGTGTGTGTGTGTGTGTGTGTAAGCCTATGCATTGCTCCAAATCTGCTTCTACACCTGGCATATCTATCTTTACGTTGAATACTCTTCCTGTCACTTATTTTTGATTTTTAACAATCTTTTTTTCTCTTCAGATTGGTGGCGGACCCCCCACTCAATGCAGTGGAGACGGCAAGTAACTTAATTTTTTTCTCTCTTTTACTCCGTTATCCTTTTTCCTCCCTTCTCTACGAGTGAATCGTTCTGCAAATTACATGAGGACGTTCTCGTCCCTTAGATCAAAATCCTTTTGGAAGAAAACGGCAAACACAGATATGTTTCTCTAAGCAAACATTAAGTTGACTGTGATAGTTTTGCAACTCAACACACCTACACACACACACATACACACCTACACACACACACACTCTCACGTACGTACACACACACACACACACACACACACACACACACACACACACACACACACACACACACACACACACACACACACACACTTTCTAAACAGTAATACGGAAACGCTTATAAGACTATCACACTTAATACGGTCCTTGATGTATTATTGATTTATTGGTGTATCATTGATTTATTACATTTTTTCTCAATACAGTGGCTCATATGGCGATAACTTCTTCTTGAGGAGCCAAATTCACTATTATAAACAAAGTGGTCTGTTACTCTTATCGGGGCCTGGAATCTTTTCGCGGCATGCGTCTTGGACAACCCGATAGCGGCAAGCCCCCACCGACCGTCGGCGCGCTGTGTTTATGTTACACTAGGCCTTGGCAGAAACAAGATGGGTTAAAATCTAACAGGCCCCTGATCTTAAGACTTTTTTTTAATTGAAATAAAATCGAATTCATTAATATTATGTTGTCTGTGCGCTCGTCTTTACTCATACACTCACAGGTTTCGTACCAGTGTAACATCCCCTCCCCCCCCCCCCCCCAGCTTAAAACTCTTTGTTTGGCGACTTACTACTGCAGAACTTAAAACTGTTAACCCTCTAGAACCTGCTCATGCTAGCAGCGTTTCTAAACTTGTTTTTTGTGATGTTTGGTAATTCATTATCTCCAGGCAAATATATGCACTTTTATACAGCCGCGAAGTGTGTTACGAAGTGGTGCGTGTTGCGTGTGCCTATGCACACTAGCTTGGCTGAGGAGGGTGGAAAGCCATGCAGCGGAATGAAGTTGGCGGCAACGAGTGAATTTGTTTGCCTCAAAGCGAATGTCCGATACCGGTCGTTGTCGTAAAGAAATAGTCTCAGTAAATTTGCAAAAAATACACTATCCTCGTTTTCTAAGCCATTTTTCTCAAAGGTTTGGTAAACCGAGGCTTTTTTGTTTTCAAACGCTAATGATTCCGTCAGAAACATCGAACACGCTTTAAATGTTGCAACAACAACATCATAATCCAAACGCAGGTAAAATACTCTCTAACTATACTGAATTTGTGTTTGTAGTGCTGTAGTACAAGTTCCTTCAGTTTTACACTACATTTTTAGCTTGAAGGGATTGTAGTATGTTATATTTTGCAATATGAATAATTGTACATATCAATATAATGAAAAAACAAGCAAATCGAGTCCAAACTTTTAGGTTTCCAACCTGGCAACTGAATAACAAGATGGCGTACATTTTGTCGTCTGCTTCCCCCTACCCTTCATAAATGTAGAAAAAGTCCCCGAGTTTCCCCCTTCTTCTTGCCTTGGCTGCAATGTTTACGCGGCTGGGATTTATCACCGCGCGGCTCGCTGACAAGATAAAATAAACAAGCTCCCCCACTGGAATTGGGAACTAGTGGCCATATGTTAAACTAGACGAGCTGGAGCGACGGTGGCACTACTACCATCACACCACAACAGCGAGAGATGCCAGCTGGACCTCGTACATATAAGTCCAGGGAATCTGGTGAGAATTCGTTTAATGCTAGTATTCAAGTTCTTTTACTCCCCTACTCCATGAATGATCGAAAGAATTTAATCAATAAAGACGGGGGGGGGGGAGAGAGAGAGAGAGAGAGAGAGAGAGAGAGAGAGAGAGAGAGAGAGAGAGAGAGAGAGAGAGAGAGAGAGAGAGAGAGAGAGAGAGAGAGTAGTTGAAGTGATAACATTGTACAGAAGAGTATATATAACCATAGACAGCTGCCAACCCTCCCTAGAAAACCGGGAAATTCCCGATTTTATGTCCAGTCCCGGATTTTCCCGAATAGTGCAAAAGTTTCCCGATTAATTTTTTTTCGAGTATAGTTATATAATGACTGCCGTGTATTTTCAAGCGCCTGTACTCATAGTTAATCCGAACGGCCGGCGAACAAATATCTCTCGTGGGCGATCTCAAAATCTGTCACTTCTCTACTGCCCAATCATCCCCCCCCCCCCCCCTCTCCCCCACTTTGAGAAGGACTCAGGACTACCACCAATCAAGGCCAGACACATTGGCTAGACAGCTACCCCCCTCCGCCTCACTTGACCGTGTCATCACCCCTCCAGTGCCACGAGCCGCTGGCGATTGCATCAGCAGTCAAAATAGCTTCCACCACCCCCCCCCCCCTCCCTCCTCTTTGCGCTATTCACTTCACCCCCTCTCTTATCTTATCCTGCGCTGACCAATCCTTCAGAGACTTTCACATGTTGTAAGAAGGTCAGTGTCTGGACAGGCAGCTGTGTTCAGATTGCAAGTACCGGTCATTGACCCAGGTCTCAAGGCCAACCAGCTTTTACAATGCATCTGCCTTTGATCTGACCGCCCATCCAGAGCAAACATATTCCCCCTCTGTATTTTTTCTTTGATGTGCCTGCTATGTACCACTGATCCAGCTTCTGGGAAATGTATAGGTCATTGACTGCAGGGATATTGATTAAGACCGTTTTCTAAAATATGTTAACACCAGCTTTGCTGACCAACTTAGTACAAGTAGTGACAGTACTACTGCTGTCAATTATTTCCCTTCAACTAAGGAAGTAACAAGTCGCGTAAGGCGAAAATACAATATTTAGTCAAGTAGCTGTCGAACTCACAGAATGAAACTGAACGCAATGCCATTTTACTCGTAGCATCGTCAGGCCACCGCTCATGGCAAAGGCAGTGAAATTGACAAGAAGAGCGGGGTAGTAGTTGCGCTAAGAAGGATAGCACGCTTTTCTGTACCTCTCTTTGTTTTAACTTTCTGAGCGTGTTTTTAATCCAAACATATCATATCTATATGTTTTTGGAATCAGGAACCGACAAGGAATAAGATGAAAGTGTTTTTAAATTGATTTGGACAATTTAATTTTGATAATAATTTTTATATATTTAATTTTCAGAGCTTGTTTTTAATCCGAATATAACATATTTATATGTTTTTGGAATCAGCAAATGATGGAGAATAAGATAAACGTAAATTTGAATCGTTTTATAAATTTTTATTTTTTTTTACAATTTTCAGATTTTTAATGACCAAAGTCATTAATTAATTTTTAAGCCACCAAGCTGAAATGCAATACCGAAGTCCGGGCTTCGTCGAAGATTACTTGACCAAAATTTGAACCAATTTGGTTGAAAAATGAGGGCGTGACAGTGCCGCCTCAACTTTCACGAAAAGCCGGATATGACGTCATCAAAGACATTTATCAAAAAAATGAAAAAAACGTTCGGGGATTTCATACCCAGAAACTCTCATGTCAAATTTCATAAGATCGGTCCAGTAGTTTAGTCTGAATCGCTCTACACACACACACAGACACACACACACACGCACACACGCACATACACCACGACCCTCGTTTCGATTCCCCCTCGATGTTAAAATATTTAGTCAAAACTTGACTAAATATAAAAACAACAACGATCCAGTATATGTGATAAAGAAGAAAAGACAGACCTTCAACACTAGGATAAGGGGTGCAACTCTGCAACTCTTCTGAACCAAAAGCATAAAGATCACCTGTAAACAATTCTAGGATCAGGAAATCTGAACATCTGTTTGTTTTCATTAGGAAATAGAAATGAAATATTATACGTTATTTGCGTGTTTGACCAAAATATGACATTTTACACAGATCGAGACAGTCATTGTTCTCCGAGACCGCGCTAGTAATGCTTTTGATCATTTATGACTTAAGCTGTGGTAAATTTGGCTGGTATGCAACTTTTATACTTCTGCTTGATCTAACAGTAATATTGATAACACACACATAAAGAAAAAGAAACAAAACAAGAAAGCAACTTCTACAAAAATTTGTAGTCAGCTTTTTATACTTGGTTTTACACAACAAAAAACATAATTTAAATTAAAAAAATTTGCTGATTTACTCTGTGTGTTTATGTGGTAAGTACAGTTCCATGGTAAATTACTTTGTAAATTGTGTGGTTGGGGGTACATAAAGGGGGTAACTTTTAGTGAGGTTTAGTGTGTGACAGGGTGTGAATGTTCATGGGTGCAACTCTGCGGCTACACGCCGGCAGCCGGTTTTTGGTTTCATCGGCTGGCCGGCAGTGCCGGTTTTTGAAAAGTTGACGAGCATAATAAAAAAAAACGCGTTAAAATCGGTCAATTTTAGGATGAATAGTATGGTTTACTTTGTATGTTTTTGTTCCAGGAGAGGTTTTTTTGGCATTTTAAATACTAAAAAAGCTTCAGCTTCTGGGGGGCTTCGCCCCACAGACCCCCCAAACGGGGCTCTGCCCCTGTACCCCGCCAGGGGCCTACCGGCCCCTAGCCACCAACTTTTGCAGGTTTTTGGAATTTTCCGGGTTGCACCCATGAATGTTGTTTTGATTTCTTGTTTCTTTGTGGCGGCTTTTATTTTAAATTCTTTATTAAAACAAGGTTAATTATCATTATATAAAAACATAGCATTTTAGTCATCAAGTTTTGTGTGTGTTTCGGGTAGTTATTAGTAGTGCAAATCCACATGTATGCATAATAAGTAAGGTACACCCCTGTAGTGTGTTGTGACTTTTGGATTGTGAAATAAACTCAAGGAAGTAACCAACCTGAACTATGATTTTGGTGCTGTTGTGAACTGTGATAGCAAAAGATATCTTCCTCCACACAATTGGAAGATGTGAGTGTGAAGAAGTATGAAATACTGTAGAAGGAAGCTTGACGTGCATTGGTAAGTCACTACATCTACTCTCTCTCCAGCTCATTCTTCCTTTTTTGTGACAAAATTTGCTGCCAGAAACTGGCAATTATAATCCTCAGAATGCACCAGATTGCACCATTTTGCATCCTTTTTTTCAAAAAATTTCCGGGGGGGCATGCCCCCGGACCCCCCTAGCATTCTAGGCGCTTCGCGCCGTCGGCTCGGCGCTTTGCGCCGAGACGCTCATTCCTCCCTATTTTTATCTGGGAAAAGTTGGCAGCTATGCAAATGATAGTGTTCCCTTGCCATAGTGCGGTCAAACGCACGATGCAAGCTACACTGTTTCACGTTCCGGGAAAGCCGTAGGGTCGGGCATAGATCAAGTCTGATTGTCATTCCTCCCAGTGGAAAGCTAATCAAGTCTGATTGTCATTCCTCCCAGTGGAAAGCTAGCAGCAACAGAGTTGCACTACAGGTGTATGCGTGTTTTGGTGTAATCAGCCACCTGCACTTATGGCAGCTTGACCGACGTGCCACAGTGGTAACACGGGGTTGGAACATGGATTCGAACCTGCGACCCTACAATCACAAGTCCAGTGCTCTACCAACTGAGCTACCGTGCCCCTGGGTACAATTTTGGTGTATGGGCGATAGCACCCCCGCACCGACACCCCCTCCCGCCCCCCCCCCAACTTTAATGTTGAGAAACAGTCAAAATTGTACCAAAACTGTTCAGAGGAACAGCCAAAGTTAAAGCTCCATCCAATCTCAAGGGTGCACCCCCCAAAACAAAACTACGTTTGTAGAGAGCCACAGGGTACAATGGGAACGAGATGTAATCAGCTTTCAGCTAGTTTTCAAAATATTATCCAACTCTTCTTCTTCTGAATACCTGCGATGTAAAACGTGATATATTTTCACGTGATGAACTCCTGTGTTGCAGTTTAATCTCAGACCAAGTGCAGGGCTTCTGAAACAATGCCAGGAAGACCTCGACAAAGGTAAGTGTGGAATTTCTTTGAAAATATGACCGATCTCAGCAGATGTTCTATTGTAAGCACCAAACAAACACAAAGCAACCTTTTATGTCATGAGTATCGGCAATTGCTTTCATTTTTAGTCCTAATTAGTTTTAGTTTCTCAATCTTTACTTTTGGAACGTGTAGTACAAATCACTAAATATCATTCAGGGTAATATAATCTATGACGGAGTAGGGCCTACAGTTTATGAGACATATAGTGTACATTCTGACGATGTCTTAAACCTCCTAATTGCTCATTGCTTTCCAATAACCTGTTAAGCGTAGGCATTCCCTTAGTACATTACAGTATTCTTAAAAAAAAAAGCAGAACTATGCTTGTACAGAGACGTCGGCCTCCTAATCGGGAGGTCGTGAGTTCGAATCCCGGTCGCTGCCGCCTGGATGGTTAAGAGTGGAGATTTTTCCGATCTCCCAGGTCAACTTTCGTGCAGACCTGCTAGTGACGTAACCCCCTTCGTGTGTACACGCAAGCACAAGACCAAGTGCGTACGGAAAAGATCCTGTAATCCATGTCAGAGTTTGGTGGGTTATAGAAATACGAAAATACCCAGCATGCCGCCCCCGAAATCGGCGTATGCTGGCTGAATTGCAGCGTAAAAACGGTCATACACGTAAAAATCCACTCGTGCTAAAAACATGAGTGAACGTGGGAGTCTAAGCCCATGAACGAAGAAGAAGAAAAATGATTGTACAGACTCACAAACACACCCCCTACCATAAACAAAATAACTTTTTTTTAATGGAATTCAAACAGGCAAATGGGTAACCAAAATGAAAGTTGACCCGTGTGATCTGTCCACAGAGCGATTGAGAAGAGCTGTGGAGGAAAACCGCCGTCTTTGTCGTCGACTGAGCTGCCAGGCTTGCTTCCGGTACCGCTACAGATATCTGTTGCTGCCCTGTGCTCACCTGGTTTGTCAAGACTGCGCCGTGGCCAACCACCTTTGCCCCAAGTGCAGGAAGACGATTGAACAACGTATTGGTGTATCTAATGGACCTTAGTCTCCAGAAGTTAGCATTCATTACGGGTGGCTGTCCTTTTTATTACATTTAGTCAAGTTTTGACTTAATGTTTTAACAGAGACTGGGAATCAAGACGAGGGTGATGGTGAGTGTGTGTGCGTGTGTGTGTGTGTGTGTGTGTCTAACATTTTAGTAATCGATCCAAAACTGATTTAATCTTATTCCTTATCTTTTTCTGATTCAAAAACCATATATATGGTATGTTTGAAATAAATTAAAGCTCAGAAGGTTAACAAGAATAAAGACAAGTTAGCTTTCCTTTCAAGTGCTCTACGCTACTGCACTATATAATACTTAGTGGGGCTCCTATGTTGCAAAATCATTCAAATCATGCAACAAACACCAAATTAAGCAAATATGAAGAGTTTTATGTGCTTAACAAAACCTGATACAGAGCCATCGCGAAAAATAAAAAAATGGGTAGTTTTTAAACAATTTTTCAAAATGGCCGCCAGTGTAAACGGTTGGGTATGTTAGGCATATTTCACTTCATGTGATTAACAGCAAATTTGGCGTAAATGGACATTTGCTTTTGCTTAACAAAACCTGATACAGAGCCACCGTGAAAAAATTAAGAAATCAGTAGGTTTTTTTACAATTTTCAAAATGGCCGCCAATAAAAGGGTATTTAAGCATTTTTGATGCCACAAGACATTCTCTTGCAATAGAAACTAACACAAACACATTTTTAAACGAAACAATACATGTATTGTTGGTGCAGAGAATGATTGGACGGTGTGGGTGGCAGGGTTGAAGAATTTGTGGATTACCTAAACTGTGCAAAAATAAATATATTGCACCAATTTTCATACCAAAACGAAAACATTCATTCCTGTGCTGTTATATTCAATGTATGCTATTGAGGGCACTCAACTTGGCTAACTGGAACACTTTTAAGATAAAAGGTGGCCTTTACATGGGTTATTTGACCGCCGCCCAAATAAGGGTACCCCCAAAATAAAACTGATAAAAATGTAATGTATCAACCCAAAAGTCGACTAAAATTCATAATCGCTGTATTTCGAAAACGTTGTTTGTTCTCATGTGTTTACACAACTAGCACATTCCGGCAAGTGTCTATACTCAAAAGAAACTTTGGCAGTACTTGAAACAACCATCTGTCATATATATACATGCAAAGTCAAAAATATGTGGGATGTAAGTCAACAAACCTGTGGCAGTTTTTAAAATATTATTTCGTGAAGATTTGAAAGTGTACTCAAACGGTTGAACTACGCCTCGTGCGTAGACACACATTCCTGAAAGTTTCAACGCAACCCACTTGGTCATTGCTAAAATACATGGATTTTAGACTTGGGTATCCCTCATATTTGACACATAAACATCTCATCCGTGAGATCGACACATACATCAGTAGGAACAATGGCACAACACTAGAATGCAAGATGGCGAAATAAAACAACCTGTTCTGGATGGATAATCAAGTTGACTTTCTCTTCGTATACAACAGTGACCCAGTTGTGCCTCAGGAATTGTCGTCGGCTTTTTAAAAGGTACCCGAAGTTTTTGTCACATCTCTTTGTCACGTCAAGGGTATCCTTATTTTGACGGCGTAAATGATGATGTTAAAAAAAAAATGTGCCAGATAGCGAAGTTGCGAGCCTTTAATGGCATAGACAGTTTGAATAAAATGACACAGGAATAAAAGTTTGAGTTGGGGAATGAAAATGGGTGCAATAATATTTTTGCACAGTTTAGATGCTGACAGTTTTCACAGGCATGCAAGCACATTTGCAGAGAGCTGTGCTCTGCAGTCCTTCTTAGCAGCATTTGCAGCGTTTTGTTGTACAGCTCTTCTTGCAGGCACACGGCCTCATGAGTTCTCGGCACACGCTGGATACCTCTTGAAAGCTCGTCCAGAATGACTCCCACTTTCCAGCCTTGAACTGCCAGCCCACAGAGTTTGGAAGTCTAATAGGTAGATGGCTCTTCTCAATCTCATGTCCTGCAGCAGCACCTCACTTGTAAGGGGATTATGGTCAATTTGGCAGCTCATTTTACTGAAGAGGTACCGTCTAGCACTGTTTACACCCAGTACGTTGCTGGTTTTGTCCTACAAATGTACACCAAAAAGTTCTTGTGCTGCCCTGTCAGTGGTACTCAGCTTACAAAGAGGAGCAGACAACCTGAAGAAAGTTTGAGTGACGTCTTCAAATGCTTGCCATACTTCCCAAGCCTTCTGATTCCCCAATACCATTGAAGAACGACATAGTGTCACAGCCTGTAAGGCTATGCAAAATGGGCAGACAGGGTGACTTCTCTTGACCAATGGCTTTGGCAATGTGGCGATACACTTCACGAGCAGAAAAAAACGCAACACAGCTGGAATGAGAAGCAGACTGTCTGGCCTCCTCTACATCCCTGGTGCAGGAAATCAGCCTGGGGTACCCTTCACACAAAAGATGAAAAGTGACATTTTTATTTGAATGCATTTGAATAATGTTTACTATCTCAGAGAGTCGGTCAAAGCCGGGTTAATAGCAAGTCTTCACACAACAGACCAAAATGAAAGAAAATTGTATTTCATGAATTCGTATAATTCTTACTGTTTCAGGTTAAAAAACAAACAAACACAGTTTCCAGTGACCCAACTGATTCTGGAATCTTTCTGACCGCTACATTTATTCGCTTCAAACAGTCGCTAACAGAATGTTGACCATAGTGAGGGTTCGTACGTTAACCCCATCAAATTCACAGAGGTCTCTTACAAATGATGTGCAAACATGTTCCAATTAATACAAATAAAAAAATCTTACTGTTAAGATGTATTAGGTAACAAACCTTGATACAGTAGTACTAGTGAAATCAGCTCCCTTCTGTGGCACCGGAATAAATGCAGAACGCTTGTTCCCAGGAACCGGCATGTGGTGTAACTCTTGTATATATCCTGTAAAAATAAAATTCACACCAATGCACGGTCAACTTAAAATAAGCAAATTATTGTAAAACTCAAAGAGCGGTACCTCTTCATTTTTCAAAACCACTTATCTCATTTGATTAGCATACACTGTATGCTTTTGTCTGTTACCTACCGTCTTTGAAAGTTTGATCACAACACTGTAAAGACATGGGGAGTGGAGTGTTTTTATCTCCAGCTGGTCATCCTACTATCTGGCCTACCCTCACTCAGTTTTTGACTCTACCCCTCCCCACCTTATGGAAGTCCTTAATGTAGGCAGGACTAATCATTTATCATACCATGAACAATCTCTTTCTCCTCGCCTTTTATTCAAAGTTCGTTTAATCTGGTTAAAATCACTAGCGTGGCGATCATGATTTCCTTACTTGTAATCAACAGATAGATCTAGATCTATCAGCATCACAATCCAGCTGATGAGCTATTGCAAGATTAAACAAAGTCTCTGCATTTCAGCGCTTCACCCGATGAATAACAGACCCCAGGGGAGAATTAAACAGTAAAATGATGTGACATTGGTGAATGGATGCGTATTCTTGAAAACTTACCTTCAGAAACGTTGTTTTCGCTCAAATCAAAACACGCAATGTTGCGGAGGCCGCCATCTTGAATTTTCATGCTGCGGATATATAAAATTCTAAAAACGATCAAATTAAATACCAGAACACAAAAATACCCATAAGAGTATTTATGTCATGCATGTGTCATCAGCAGACAACTTCTGGTGCATGGTAAACCATTGAATTTTACATTTGCTGAGTTGGGAATATTTACTGCTGAGCGCTTTTGGTACGAATTTCGTCTGCTGTAAATGCAGCCTTTTATTCCCTATCAAAAGCAAAAAAACCGATTTCTGAAGTGGCTCTGTATCTGAAATCCCTTAAATAATTATAAGGAACAATATCACAAAGTATGATGTTTGTTGCAAGATGTGAATGATTTATGAGTGCGTCTGCAACATACGAGCCCCACTAACTGGCTTGTGACTTCAAGCGAGCCGGGGTAAGCCGCGCAAGAACTACTGTGCGATACTGGCTTTTCGCTTTCTGCACGCTTTTTTTTGTGAAAACGCTTTTTTGGCACATGGTCTCGGGTAATCGAAAAAAACTATATTGTATTTGTGGAAATAAATGCAGTGCGTTCATTGCATTCAATGTGTTCGACGGATTGACTAAAGGCAGTAATTTTGCTTCACACGACTTGTTGATATTTTTATGGTTGAAATGTCTCCATTGATTCTTTGACACCTAATTTTCATTTGGAATGTACATAATCTTAGTATATATGGATACGTATTTTGCCTGCACGTTTTTTTCTCTCTAGGCTTAATTTGATTCAAACAGCTGTTTACTTGCACCCGTGATTTCTAATCTTGCTGTAAGGGAAGGAACTCAATAAATGGAAAATTGAATTATTGAACTAAGTTTGAACTATGATTATTTTTGAGAATTGCTCTAAGAGTGCACTAACTGTTTTATGCCATAAGCCAATCAACTTTTTCACATTAGGCATGTGGCACCAGTACTTAGTCTTACTGACAATGATAATTATTATTAAATGAATTGTGAACCATGAAATTGGTGTTTTTCATAGTGCTTGCTTAACGCGGAAAACATCTCTGGTTTGCAGATAATAATAATAATAAATGAGCATTTATATAGCGCAACATCATAACTTTACAATTATGCTCTTTGCGCTTGACACATTTAACATTAAAACACAGTTATACAAGCATTTACATCTACATTCATAGTCAGCAACGCTTAATTAAAAGCATACACCATCAAACATACACTACAAAAGATTCTTCCACTAACTAAATAATAAAAACATGAATAAAATAGGTAGTGAAAACAAATATATGTTTGTTGGAGCCATTGTCTTTGCAAAATGATTTTTTTTCACTAGGAATTGTATGTTGCAAGAAGTGTACAAACTACGAAAGGGTGATACATGTACGGTAGTGACTAAGCTTTCCCTGGTAGTATAATAAATAGTATCCCTGCTTCTTATGCAGGCGATCGGGGTTTAAGTCCTCGCCGGGAAGGTTGTCGTAATGTGCTGTACTTTAAGGCCCACTCTAACGGTCTGTTCACATATTTGTAGTGTTTGTGTATACACTTAAGTTCATTTTCAAAACTATTGCTTTTATTGAATGGTTATTTCATGCCCAGGAATTGGGTTTTGTATCGGTAATCGGCGAAACTCCAACCCTTATTTCAAACCATCAAAAACTTTGCAGTTAAAAGTGCGCAACATTGCCGAACTTATTCAGGGTAAAGGGGGTAGGGAGAGGAGGGGTACCCCCCGCGGGTTAGGGGGAGTCCCATATTGGTTGCGACTAGAAAGAATTTACCCGATGCTAACCAGCATGTCGTAAGAGGCGACTAACGGTTCTGTTTCTTCTCTTCTTTTGTCTTATTTCTGCCTTACCAGTCCTTTCACCTATATTTCCTTCCAAGAAAACTCTCCCTACTATTCCCTGCAGTTTTCCAATTCTTTTCTTGTTGTCTTATTTCTACCTGACTGGATCCATCACCTTAGGCTTTATTTCACTTACCAAAAGTCTTCTTTTCCACATCCTTATTTCTCTGCACCCCGCATGTCGTATGAGGCGACTAACGGATTCAGTTTCTCCTTTAACCCTTGTTAAGTGGTTCTTGTATAGAATATAGTCAATGTTTGTAAAGATTTTAGTCAAGCAGTATGTAAGAAATGTTTAGTCCTTTGTACTGGAAACTTGCATTCTCCCAGTAAGGTCATATATTGTACTACGTTGCAAGCCCCTGGAGCAATTTTTTGATTAGTGCTTTTGTGAACAAGAAACACTTAACAAGTGGCTCTATCCCATCTCCCCCCTTTCCCCTATCCCATCTCCCCCCTTTCCCTCGTCGCGATATAACCTTCGTGGTTGAAAACGACGTTAAACACCAAATAAAGAAAGAAAGAGAGGAGGGGTGGGGGATGCAAAGCTATTTTTGCTTATAACACTTTGTTCGTAGGTAATCTCGCATACATTAGCAAATCAAATGTTCTTTACATACTGTTGGTTACTACGATGTCATACCGCCCTATTAGTTTGCAGTCTGTATTCGTGGTTGTATGTTTTCAGATGAATGTCAAACATTAGATTTGCGATTCACTAATTTCAAGCCTTTTTTTATGAAGAAAACATGGCTTCCTCAAAGCTGAAAACTGGGTTCTGTGTAAGACAATATGACAAGAATCGATACACAGAAGAGTAGGTTTCTTTAAACATTAAATACGAAACCTAAGGTGAAGGTTCAAGAGCTTTCACAGAGCAGAAAAAGGTACAGACGAGTTCCCCCAAAACAAGAATAAGCTTATGAATACAGAAATGAATAGTACTTATAAAAGATACTTTTCATTGTTTTTTGTCTTATTGTTATTGCACTCGCTTGTTGTATATCTTGTTCGCAGTTCAGAGCTGATAGCTTGATGAATGTTGGCCTTGTGTACCCATAGATATGCCACATGAAATAACATATCTTGCTTTTGAATTCATGATGTATTGTACACTTAGCGTTTTGGTTGTTACATATTTTTCTGCTAAAGAGTGAACTTATTATGATAACAACAATGTCTGGCCGATTTCTTACCTGAGTTGTAGAGGTGAAGTAGAGAAATTTGCCCAACCAATTGTCTAAAAAGCACATAATTGCATCCAATTTTATAATTATACATGTGTTATTCAATTATTTGCACTATAAAATGAAATGTGTACTTTGAAATAAACAGAGTATACATAAAATGCTTTTTTTTCAATTTTTTCAATTTTTTGAATTTGTGTGTGTGTGGGTTTTTTTTAAACTACAAAATGAAATCATGTTGAGTATTTATTTTGATTTTAACGTATTGCACATATCATAAAGACAGGGGGTTGTATTTCTTTCAACTCGTCCACAAATTGTAAACGTTACAAAGACGTTTCTCAGATTACACACACACACACACACGTACGCATGCACGCACGCACGCACACACACACACATCCACATGGACACACACACACACATCCACACACACACACACACACATACAGGCACGAACATACTTACGCACTTACGCACGCACACACACACAAACACACACACATGCACGCGCGCATGCACACACACACACACACATAGGCCTACATACACACACACACACACACACACACACACACACACACACATAATAAAAGACCAAATCACTCTGGTTAAATACTTGTTTATTATAAAGCAACTTCAGCATAACACGGGGAAACATTTTTGAAATTTAACTTGTTTTAATCCACGTGATTTCATACAAATATAGATTTACACTAGGAAAACACAATTGAAGGGAATGTACTGTACACCAATTTGGTAAAATTCTGTTTAGCCCACTTGGTACTTTTTCGTTCAAGCTATAACAATAGCTGGCTGGCTAGTATGCGTTTTCTTGTGAAATATATTTGTCAAAAACTGTTTTAAATGTTAATGTGCATTCGTTAATTGGGAAACAGAACAAAAAGTTCATTATTTCATTGTTTGCAGCGCAAATATTTAGCTCAGACAACTAGCTGTTTTCATCCAAAGGCTATATGACGGTTGCAAAGATCAAGAAAACATTTTACACTACAAAATGCATGACACAAGTGATGATATAAAAACCAAAAAAACACAAAATCAGAAACAAATCTGCTGTCTCCTTCACACTAATCATATATGTTTGCAGTATTTTTCTCGCGAAAGGTAGACCCTATTTGTGACCCTCCACCACGGAATGAGTCGCATGTCACCTTTGCATGATTTTCATATTTTTACATTTTCCTAAAGATTTTTTTATGCTCATCCAGTGGTGAAAACCGTTTTAGAAAAGAGCAAAAACTGTTTGAGTCATAAGCCTGTGACTAAGGTGACCCTCACACTGTGACACTCCCCGGACTTATATATTAAGCCTAGCGCAGAACCGCTGGAGGTGACATGCGACTCATTTCGTGGTGGAGGGTCACATTTTGCTTGAAAGGCAGAGTGCTCTACATATCAACATTAGTTTATGTATGATTACTTGATGTTTCACATGCACAAAAACAAAAAAGAGAGAATTCATGTAATTAACGAAGAACCAGATTGAAAGATAAATGGATAAAGAGACACATTTACTTTATTCAAGACGTCAATTCCCCAAATGAACGATGTTTTCGGAAATAAGTCTGTCATGATTGTGGAGCGGTGTGGCAGTGTAGGATGAAGCCGGTCGGCAGCGTGTTATTTTTGCGTCGGCTTGCTTTGAAAAGATTGACTATGTAAAACGAGGTCTTACTCTACCTAACCGTTTAACAATTCTGACAAAGTTATTTCCAAACATCGTCTATTATTATCATTTTGCAATCAAAAGAATGACATTTGAGTAGTTTTCGGATAACAGCTTCAGTATAAATATTGTCAGAAAGGCACAATGCGTAATTCATTCATGTGTAAATCTTCAATGTGTAACCAGAATAACTGAACTACCAAAGCAGCAATCATTGTCAAAAACTACTGTAGACTGCGTTGGATAATAGTTGTCCAAAGGCAGTGGAGACAAATCCGTCTAAAAGAGCAGACTGCCGCAATGTCTAAAGATTACGTTTCAGTTATCGCAGAAAATCAACATGGTTCATTCTACATTTTTCTGCAGCATTGAACAAAATGACAAATGTGATTTCTGTAGAGCTTGCAGTAAATGATAGACACTTAAACAAAAATTAAATCAAAATAAGCGTTTTACTTTTTGAAGATGAAACAAATCAAACTCTCCTAATCACTATTTTGTCACCTCTGAAACCCCCCACAACATCAACAACAAAAGCCACGGCGCCTATAACACCAAGACAGAATAACAAACCCAGAACATTGTCAAAGGCGCACTGAAATAACGTGCATGTGAAAAAACAATCTAAATATTTTGTTAGTATGTTTTTTATTTGGGTCCTTCATTTGTTGATTTTTGCTTGTCACTTATTTTTTGCGAAGCCTTTGAGTAACAGGGGTTACTTGCTCAAGTTTCTCCCCTTCCTTCTGCGCGAGGCGTTGGCCGTTTGGTTTGGCATCACTTTTAAATGGAGACCAGTTAGGATTACTCCAGAAGTCGTCATTGCGGCTGGCATCGCTTTGGCTGTCATCGTCTGTCTCGTCCTCGTCCTCGTCCTCGTCCTCGTCCGCGTCTTTGAGCATCGTGTGTGCCAGAGTTTCATCAATACCAGTTTTGGCAGAAGGATTGCTTGGGTCGTACTGTCTTGTCCAGATCCTAGTTTCATTTTTTGGTCCAATTTCCTCAACGGATTGAGAGGCATGTTTTACATTTCCGTCTTCAGATTCTTCGTCCTTTTTTAGTCTAACGACTGACCCATCATGTTTAAATACAGAGACTGTATCTGAGCTTTTTACATACAGTTTCGGTTGTTTGCCTGCCATTATCGTGACTCAAATAGAGAAGAAGCAGATGTTTCTAGGAAACACTTTTTTTCGAGGAAAAGCAGCTACCCTTTCCTGAAAAATAAAGCCGTCCATAAGGAAAGGACCATAACAGCAGTAAAGTTGTTAATCTTTCTTAACAATAAGGCAGATAGGTTGCAATTGGTACTACTGGAAATTAGATTTACTGTCTTACTGTTAAAAAATAGAAAGGGAAGTGCACATACAACATTATATAATCCTTCATTGATGTGAACGATTTTTTCACACACAAAAAACGCTTAAATTATTCAAGGAATACTAAGCAGTAAATCAGCACATTATACTCGATTAACATTGAGTTTCTGCTTCCTTTTCTTTTAATGTGCACATATAGTTTGCAATGGACAAAGAACGAATTAAATTGAATAGTTCATTGTTTCTTTTTAGGAGGACATGTCATACAATACTGTCACAACTTAGGTCACCATGCAGTTACTTCCTTAAGGATACCTTGCGGGATTGCTTCTCTTTTGTTGATGTTAAAAATAACTTCACCTTTTTAGGATTCAGTACTCATGAATGCAGACTTTTCTGCTTTTGTGTTTCTTTCTAATTTAGTGAGGAGTTGTGGTGCAACTAAGCATACTCTGTGACGAAAAATATAAAAATCTAACGTTGATTAGCATTGAACATGAACATATATAGGAATGTTGTCTTTTTCACGGCGTTTTAATGTGCCTGTTTTTGTAACTTTATTTATGCTATGCGAACATAGATAAAAAAAAAATAAATAAGAAGAAAGACAATGTCCCTCTAAATCTATCCCTCCCTGTATTCCTTTGATTATCTTGAGAGAAATTTTGTTTGAGGCAAAATGCTCCCGAATCATACATTTACTCATTACGACTGTAGTGTATGTATAACCAACTGTTTTTTCAAATTCTTCATGCATTGATTTGTTTAAATCTGCACTCTAAAACAATCTTTTTGAAGTTGACATTCATTCAAATAAATAGGAATTATGGCCGCTGTGTATTTTTTTCCATTTAAAAAACAAACAAACAGAGGTAGTGCACAACAAAAACAGTGTTCGCTCAAAACAGGGGACACGCCTATTTCTAGAAAAAAAACCACGTACACTTCATGAAAGAATGTTGTAAAGAAAGCTTCACGCAATAATTCCTAATCAGGAAAACTGTTTTGTGCACCAAATTTCTTTCAAAGTCTAGTTCTCTCGATTTATAATGTTGAACATTGGTGAAAGTCATTGAAACAGACTATTAGTTTTTGAAAAAAGACTTAAGTGTATTTTTAAGTTTATGAACAATTCTGTATGATGTTAGGTATGACTTTCCCGATTTAACGTCTGAAAGAACCCATTGTTATTCTACGAATTAAGACATTTTCCCAATTACAGTGGTTTTGTTCTTTGTAAAATTAATTGATGAACATTGCTGTAAACACTAACTTGAACATCTTTTGACGTCATGGGTTTACGTAATAAGAAAAGGCTACGAATTCTTCAAAACTGCTGTGCCCCTCGAGGCCGATGTCTGCTCTTTAATCGTAGGTCAGTTTTTGTTTACACCAAACACAACGCAAAAGACACGTTCGAACTGCCTAACTGCACAAGGTGAAAGCGTGTTATTTTATCTCCCTGTTTTGGGGACTTCCGATTTTCCGCGAGAGTTACCTTCTCTTAGTTTGGTTGTGTCTACTTTATGCAAATATCAAGGTGCTTGAAGGTGCGTCTTTTAACGTACAGATATGTTTCTAAGTAATGTGCAGAAAAAGAAAAGGTGGTCAAAGTGCCTCTCTTCATCGACAGACAATTGAGAACTCCAAATTTCTTTCATTTTGTTTTCTTTTTGTGTCCTTCGATTGCTTTAGTCTGATTTCCTGACATACCAACGGCACTATGGCCGCTTTGTTGTGCCATTTTCCCTCCCTGTCTGAACATGAGCCTTTCATCTTTAGCCCTAGCTCCCATAACGTCCGCAACATCCTTGGCATCGCCTTTTGCTACAAATTTACCGTGTTTATCCACGCGTTTTGTACCATCCTGGTTATAAACTGTGAATTGGGCTTGAGCTTTAACGTACACGTCTTTGCTCATGATCTTGTTTGAGGGGTAAACTAACCAGTTATGAGCGCTTTACAGTTTGACGGTCAGTGCGGGTGTTGGTACAATTTCTTTGGAAAGTCTGTTCTGCAATAAAAGAAATAAAGCAACTGAAAAAAACAACTGAAATAAATCAAAATATGAATATGAAAATTGCTGCAAAATTCTTCCTGAGTGAAGTTTGAGCAGTTGATTAAACTTCACAGTTTCATATCAATTCAGGAATTAGTAAAGAGGCATATTTCATTGTCTTCTCATGTTTGGCCTTCATACTCTGAATTGTCTGCCTCAAACTTAAGACATTGTGAACGTATTAGATGAAGTTCTCTGTGGAATTATGTTGATGTTTGAACAATTATTAAAATTGTTCTTTATGCAGACGATATTATCATTTTCTTAGAGGATGAAATAGATATTTATTCCCCCCTCTGTTTCTTTACCTCTGTAAACTTGTAGAGCTAGTTATTTTTCGATAATGACCCAGCAACCAAACAAATAACGAGCCAGCAACAGCCTGAATCCTCGATAGTGCAATGGGTTGAGAAGCTGTTCTGTTTCGGTACTACTTTTGCGACTGAAAAGTTCCGAACGCTCTATACGTACGAAGTATACATCTCTGGAGCAAACAATACAAACATACCGCATTTAAATTAACAACTACAGGCCTGAACACATGAATCTCCATATAAAATTCATGAGTTCGGTTGTTTTCTGAATCTAGATCTGCCGTGCACAAACGTTCACCACAAGCAAATTCCCAAGGCAAGTAACTCATACTTTGTCTAGCGACAAGAGTAGTTCCCCTTCTTTTAACTCAGTGTCTTCGACAACACGTACTGACTGCAATCCGACGGTCAGTTTTCAACAATATTTCATTTTATAAACAGATCACACGCAACCAAATGGACACATCTCATCAATTCAAACAACATAAAGCAGTTTCATACACTATTTTCCCCAGAAAACTGAACTTCATACAGTAATTAACGTTGGAACACGGGTGCAAAGGTTCGTCTGCTAGTCCCATTTGACGTAAGAACATTATCCTAAGCGATACTAAAACATAAACAGAACACACAATATCTGCCTTTACCGCCACAGCAGAATAACAGCATATCTGTGTACTTGATTTTAGTCCAAAACAGGGAAACTGACAAGAAGTGTTAACAGAATGGAATGATTTGCACGGAACTATACAACAGCGCATTAATCGATCGCCTGCGCAGGTTGACTGGTTGAGTGATTCGGATTCGATCAAACTTTCGCACAAAAACTCCTTTTTTCTTTGAATAACTGAAGAAAGGAGGAATAAAGAGGTTACACACCTCGTCTCAGTGATTATTAAAAATAATGGTCTCAGTTCGCGGTCATGAAAAAGCTCGCTGAAGCTCGCATTTTTCATGATCCGCCAACTTCGACCATTATTTTTAATAATCACTGAGACTCGGCATGTAACCTCTACTTATTATGCACTTGAAATAATGAATGCATTTTTATTTTATTTTGGGAGGGGGGGAGGGGTGAGGGGGGAGGGGGGGGGGGTAGGTCAGATCAATAGGAGAAAGCCTGAAGCGATGTCGTTGGGTAGTAGGAAAACACGTGAGTTTGTCTAAAAGCGAAAGTTGAAATTTGTGGGAGTATATTTTTGGAAAGATAGAAGAACCTCTTTATTGAAAGATATATTGAAGGGTAAGAAAAAAAATCAAAAGATTGATTTGTGCATGGGAGAAGAGGATTTTGAGCATTGTTGGGAAAGTATGTATTATCAAAACGTTTTTATTTTCAGAATTTGCGTACATTATGCAGGCGTTTGGGTTACTCGACCATGGTTTAAATAAAGTAAATACCTTATTGTTTCGCTTTTTAAAGCATTACTTCCCGTGTCGATTATTTGAAACTTTCAAAGGCATTCAAGGCCGTCCACTTGACTATCTGGCTCATCTTTTGGATTAAAGTGTCATGTTACATGGATCACGTAACAGGTGCACAGGTAAGGGTATCCCCAATATCGACGTGACAAAATCAAAAAGGACCAATTAAACATCGACGAAAATTCATAATAGCCAAAACCACTTTTACATACATAGAGTCAAACTAATTATTTACCAAGAATATGCTGTTTTGTTTAGCTAGTTTGCGTATTTCGTGTGTTATGCTATTCCTGATGCATGTGTCGATCGTATGAGCGGTCAAAGACGTAAGGTTTTGTGTCACTTTTGAGGTGTACCATGACAAAAATCGCCGTATATCAGCAATGACTTGGTGGATTGTTAGAAACTTTAACAAAATTATGTCTATACATATCAAAAGTACATCGAATACAATTTGGAATATGTCAAGGGAAAAATTTGGTGGTAATGTTTTCTGATCACGGTACCCCTGAGCTATCGTGGAATAAGTATTATTTCCGAGCAGTCTCTAAAACCCTATTGAAATGGTCTGGCGGAATAGCCGACTCGCCTAATTTGAATAGGTAAAATCAGTGTTTTGTTTTAGCGAGGGACGGTTGTGCTGTGCGATGCGTCGCATGTTGTCACCCCTCTGTGTAATTGCGGTGGTCGAGAGGTTGACCGTGCAAGCGTGATACGTCAGAGAGCGATGGGATGACTGATGCTTTCTTTCTTTCTTTATTTGCAGCTGAGAAGGAATTCAGAATGATCGTGCACTTGGTGAAGAGTCTTTGAAATTTGGCATGGTGGTAGGTATGGACACAAGGTTTTCAAAAACCATCGCAAACAAATTGAACTTGACCTCGATTGGTCTGTTTGCGCAAAATCCAATATGGCCACCACCGGGAAAAAGGACTGCTAAATTACACCCATTGTTACCACTACAGCATTGAGAAATACAACCTTTCACATGTGTTTTAGTGCAAGCAACCCATGCCCAAGATGGATTTGACGTTTGGAGGTCATTTTAACGTCAAAGGTCATTCATATGTGTCACAAAGATGTGAGTAGCATAATTTGTGATGTGAACAACGTCGTGATTTTAACCTCCCTAAATATCGAAGTGCGACGCTATGTGGCTGGGGAGCGTTATTCACGGGTTTTGTGCGTTCCACGCAAAACTGGCTTTAGCTTGAGATGAGCTGTGTTTTGAGACATGTAGCTGGTCTGGGGTTAATAACGTCACAGCGTTTGAGATTTTCAACCGGGAAGGTTGTCGGCGCGTGTCGGTCTTGTTCTGGGAACAAGTACTCTTTCAAGAGACGGGTCTCTTAAGGTAAATGATTTACTATGTTGTATATTATTGAAGTTTGATTACATAGCTGCAGTGTAAAGGTTAGTGTATACAAAGTGCACTAAATCTTAGTGTGAAGTTTTGAGAGAATTCTTGTTGTAATTGTATCACGGTTTTTTATGGGGAATTTCTTGAACATAAATGTTACGTATTTATGTTATGTTTAAGTCGGTGATGCTTTGTATGGTAGTGTTATTCATAGATTAAGCATTAGTTTGGATATTGAATGTGGACGGAATGTGAACGTAGAATGAACGAGAATGTATGAGTTGGTACATGAACGTTTGGAAGAAGAGATGGTTTTAGAGAATGTTGTATTAAGACTTGGTTAAATTCTTTTGGAGCTTCCATGAGGGGTTTCCATGGCGTGTACTAGGGAGGGACCTTACACGGAGAAGCGCGGGACGATGGTGGCGAGCAAGGGACCACATCGGCGCAGGATGACTAGACGAAGGAGTCTTCATCATTACCGGTCGTAGCTGACGACGGTTGTTTCGCTAATGGCGGAAGGGTTTCTCGGGGAGAAACGTGAAAGGTGCGTGAGGCATCTATAAGGTGAATATAATCATCTTTGTCGTGAAAGGTGTGTGTTGGCATCTACAACGAGAGTTGTTTGGGAATTCATTATTCTACGAGGATTCAGCGACACAAGGAAGTGAAACTGGTGACATGCAGTGAGCCGTGATTCGAACTCGTGAGTGTCTGTCAGTACCTTCTTTTGTGCGTTAATCTATATTTGAGATAGTATCTTTATAATATGTATTTACATGCATTGAGTGAAAGCTGAAAGATTGTGTGAACTATGTGTTGGAAAGTTGATTCGTATTGATGTATTTGAAGTGAAGAATTATGTTGTTTTGGTTGAGGAAATAATAAGCCTGTATCTTCCAAATTTCTGTTGTTTAAAGTGTTTGGTGTGAAAAAGGGTAGAGACAGTGCAATAGGGCAGAACACGTACATTTCATTTATTTCACATACAAACCACTTTATGACAATATGTCATTTTGAAGGTCATTTCATTTCAGAGTGTAATAACTCTGAACCTACTTAATTTAAAAAGAAACAATTAGTCTCTATACCCATGTTTTTGACCACTGGGAGTCTATTTCTGAACTCCTTGAATATCTCAGTCTCACCAGTTAAGCTGAAAAGGTATATATGCCATTCAAAATGGCCCCCTTCATAGCCCATGTTTTTTTTTGCTTTTGAGCAAACAAACTATGCCCGCTGGATGCCTGTCTTCCCGAAGGACATGGCTTGTCTGCCAGAGACCCATCCAAGTGTCCATGAAGCCTTTGAGGAAGGGAAGTTCGTTGTGCAGCGCAGTGACAAGAAGTTCTCCCTCATGGCGCTTGACCAGAGCCAGGAGAACAGCATCAAATTCCTGAAGGAGGACAGTGGAGCAAAAGGACTCTATGGTCAACCAGAGAAAAAAGAGGTTATTGAACTCTCAAAACCAGAGGTCCTGAGAGTCATTGATGAATTTGAAAATGAAAGTCTTTCAGCTTCAAACAGAGAAGTCAATTTAGAGCACCCAGAGTCTTCTGTTGCTGAACAAAACAAGTTCCTGAAACATCTCAAAGCACTGCTCTATCTTGTGAAAGAGGGAACAGTGGTCAACCCATTCAAGGAGACAGGCTCCCAGATCGTCACACTGGACACCGGTGAAGTCAAGGACCCAGTAATTGTCAACTGCTTGAGGGAAGCTCCAAACATCGGCAAGGCCATGTTTACAGAGTTTGTGAGAGACAGACTTGAAACTTGCTTCAAACCATTGTCTGATGTTATCCCAAGGGCCAATTTGTACACTCTCAGCAACCGGCCACCTGTGGACCTGAAGAAGGGTGCTAACAAGTAGGGATCAGCAAGGGCAAATGCGGCGCTCATCACCAAGTTGTTTCTGTCCTTGCTAGGACGACCTGATGGTGATATGGACGACTTTTTCAGACATGAGATTCAGCGTGAGCCTCCTTCCTTGTGTGATCGTGGAAAACTGATGTCAGGTACAAAGTCTGCTCTTCTTGGCTGCCTGCCTGGAATGCCTGATCCTGGACGCTCTCCTGCAGCAAAAGAAGCCTCTGTGATCGTACTGGATATGCCAGCCATCATCCATATTGTCAAGCCCCAGCGTGCCACTGTGTTTGAAGAATACACTATGCATTTGCTACCCTTCTTAGAGAGCCAGATGACCAACAACACCACAAGAGTGGATGCTGTTTGGGACACATATCAGGATGCAAGTCTCAAATCACAGACTCGTGCCAAGCGGGGTGAAAGTGAAGGAAGGCGAACTAGAGTCTCAGCAAAGATACCTATTCCAAAGGGAGCTGACTGGCAGAAGTTCCTCAAGGAGTCTGGCAACAAGGATGAGCTGTTCCAGTTCCTCAGTGAGCAACTAGTGCGACATACCACTGATGCAAGATATCATCTCCTGACTACGAAGGTTGACCTTGTGCTCACTAACAGACCAACAAATATATCAGCCTTATCTCCTTGCCACCAAGAAGAAGCTGACACACAGATGATGCTTCACCTCTGCCATGCTGCTGAGCAGGGACACACTAAGGCCTACCTCAGGACAGTGGACACAGATGTGGTGGTTCTTGCCATCCATCACTTTGATCAGCTGAAACTGTCAGAGCTGTGGATTGGATTTGGGTCAGGAAAGACATTCAGAGACATTCCAGTACATTACATTGCTCAACAGCTGGGACCTCCACGCTGCCAGGCACTTCCCTTCTTTCATTCCAACACAGGATGTGATGTAACATCGGCCATGTTAGGAATTGGCAAAATGACAGCGTGGAATACATGGGCCACTTTTCCTGAGGTCACTGACACCTTCATCGCCATCACCCAGGACCCAACCAGCCTCACACTCGACTCACTGCACATGCAGCGTCTGGAGCGTTTCACTGTGCTGATGTACAGCAAAAACTGTAGATCAACGTCTGTCAACGAAGCAAGAAAGCTGATGTTTACTGTTGGTCTCAAACCTCTGGAATCCAACCCACCAAACCAGCATGCGTTGTTCCAGCACACAAAGCGAGCATTGCTCATCGCAGCTTTCATCTGGAAATAGTCTCTGTCCAAAACCTCCAACATCCCAAACTCAAGTGAATGGGGATGGGAATGGAACGAGAGAACCAAGGCATGGGTGCCATACTGGACAAGTCTGCCTGACGCCAGCACAGGGTGCTCACTGTTGCTCCACTGTGGCTGCTTGGTTGCTTGCAAAGGAAACTGCAAGTGTCATCGCGCTGGTCTTCGCTGTACGTGGTCCACTGTGCGAGTGTGAAGGAGGCTGCGCAAACAGTGCCAGTGACTAAGTCCAGAACTATAACATCGACAATTCTGAGCACCATAATTCGTGTTTAACTAAATAGTTAGTCGTGAGTTCAAGAACTTGAACCGTGAGCTCACAGGGCTCACGCATTGGTGTACAAACCAATTTCATCTTTTGAAGTTAATAAATTCCAAAGTTATCGTCTTCGTTAACTGAAATGACCTTGAAAAATGACCTTTGACCCTGAAAATAGCGGTGAAACACCAGAGATCTCATATTTGGATTCCTTGCACTAGAAAACATGGGATAGCAGACATTTGACAAGGTTCTAGTAATAATGGGAGCTGCTATATGACATTTACTGCTTCCGTCGGCGGCCATATTGAATTTTGCGCAAACAGGCAACAAAACGTAAGGTTGAATTTGTTTGCGATGGTTTTTGAAAACCTTATGACCATACCTAACTCCATGCCAAATTTCAAAAACTCTTCACCAAGTGCACGATTGTTCTAGATATGACAGAATTCCCACCGCGCTATTGGTGTTTAACGTCGTTTTCAACCACGAAGGTTATATCGCGACGGATGACTGATGCGAGCGGATGTGTTTGTTGTAGTGTGGGATGAAAGTGTTTTTATTAATTAGAGTAATTAGGTTTTATTTTAGTGCCTACGGCAAGAGGAACATGGAAGCGGAAATTATCTTGTGCATGTCGGAGGACAGTAAAGCAGTGTTCTTCGCCGGTTCGGACTGAGTGTAACTTCAAGGACTTTCGGCAGTGATGTGATTCCTGACTGTGTTGTAGACATTGGTAGGATTCAGAAGGAAGAGTGCTGGTACAGTGCCGAACGGTGTGTTCTGTGTGACGAGAGGTATTTTGTTATAACCTATTTGTATAATGATTATGTTCTGATTTGAGTGAAATGTTTGAAATGTTCATTTGTTTGTGTGCCGTGTGTGTTGTTCGAGTGCGTGTTGTCATTGTCCCGTATGCATGAGTATGTTTGTGTATGACTGTGTGTGTACAAATGTATGTCCGAGTGCGTGAAAGTAGAATCCCCGTACACAAAAAAGCAAACACTGGACCATTAAGTCAGCCCACATCTAAATCCCTTGACAGAATAGTTGCATGTATTTGCTCACATGTTAATTATGCAAAGTTCCGGAACAAGATTTAAAAACCGCAATAGAATTCATGACTTCGCATGTCTACAGACAAATGATAGATACATGTACTGCCGAAGTTTTATTTGTGTGTAACCACTGGCGTAAATGTACCAGCCATGTAAAAACATGGGACAAAAATTGAAATTACACGCGGTTTTCCACTGACAGCGGTTTTCGCTGCGTGCATCTCAAAACATGCTGCGGTCACGCGTGACTGGGCATCGTTGTAGCACACCAATCCTTCAAATAGATATAGCATGTTTAAAGGCCTAGACAATTTACACCAGTGAGTATACGCAAATGAAACTTTGGCAATCGTTGTATTAATCATGATTCTGTAGACATGCAAAGTCATGAATTTGTAGGACATAAGTGAATAATCCTATGACGGGGTTTAAAGCGTTTTTTTCTCCCGGAACATTGCATAACATCTGAACAAATAACTGTTACATATGACATTTTACTCGGTGTCGTTCCATTATGGCATACACTCATGACAGTTTAAATTAATCCACTTAGTCGTTGCTGAAATACGGCGCTTTTTCTCATGGTACCCCTGAAAATTGACCCAAGACCTCCCGTTTTTGGCCGCTAATGCGCTTGACACCTGCAGCAGTCGGAATAGCATAGCACACGAACTAGCTGAACCAAAAATAAAAGTTCTGGATAGAAATTGATTTGATTGTTTGAATTTCCCCTCGTATATAAACGTTATCACGTTTTGCCTATTATGATATTTCGTTGATTTTTTCATTGGTTGCTTCCGTTTTTCTCACTTCGATTTTGGGTGTACCCTTACTTGATCAACGGTCAAGTGATCCCTGTAAAAGGAATCTTTGATCCGAAAGGTGTGAAAGACAGTCAAATGGACGGCCTTAAATCACATAGAAAGATTGAATGAGATAGCATGGGAATAATGCTTTAATTGCGTGCGAAATGTTTCGCAATACATATTTTGTTATGTTTATATAAACTTGGCCGAAACATTATTGCAAGACATTTCGAACCCAAATTAAAGCATTAATTTTATTGTCATTTCATTAAAACTGTATATGCCAGTTAAGGCCGTTTACTTTACCATCAGGATCACCTTTTGGATTAAAGATTATTTTTACAGGGATAACGTGACCGCCGTTCCAAAAAGGGTACCCTCAAAATCGACCAGATAAAAACAGAAAGGCCAAATGAAAAGTCGAAAAAAAATCACAATAGGCAAAACTGTGCAACTTTTACATTCCAAAAGAAAGTCAAATGAATTATGTACCCTGAACAGATTGATTTGTTTAGCTAGCTTGCGTATTTCGTGTGTTATGCTATTCCTACTGCTGCAGGTGTCGATCGCGAGAACAGTCAACAAGTCGCGTAAGGCGAAAATACAACATTTAGTCAAGTAGCTGTCGAACTCACAGAATGAAACTGAACGCAATGCAATTTTTCAGCAAGACCGTATACTCGTAGCATCGTCAGTCCACCGCTCATGCTCATGGCAAAGGCAGTGACATTGACAAGAAGAGTGGGGTAGTAGTTGCGCTGAGAAGGATAGCACGCTTTTCTGTACCTCTCTTCGTTTTAACTTTCTGAGCGTGTTTTTAATCCAAACATATCATATCTATATGTTTTTGGAATTAGGAACCGACAAAGAATAAGATGAAAGTGTTTTTAAATTGATTTCGAACATTTAATTTTGATAATAATTTTTATATTTTTAATTTTCAGAGCTTGTTTTTAATCCAAATATAACATATTTATATGTTTTTTGAATCAGAAAATGATGGAGAATAAGATGAACGTAAATTTGGATCGTTTTATAACAATTGTATTTTTTTTTTACAATTTTCAGATTTTTAATGACCAAAGTCATCAATTAATTTTTAAGCCACCAAGCTGAAATGCAATAACGAAGTCCGGGCTTTGTCGAAAATTACTTGACCAAAATTTCAATCAATTTGATTGAAAAATGAAGGTGTGACAGTGCCGCCTCAACTTTTACAAAAAGCCGGATATGACGTCATCAAAGACATTTATCAAAAAAATGAAAAAAAGTCTGGGGATTTCATACCCAGGAACTCTCATGTCAAATTTCATAAAGATCGGTCCAGTAGTTTAGTCTGAATCGCTCTACACACACACACACAGACACACACAGACACACACAGACACACACACACACACACACACACATACACACACACACACATACACCACGACCCTCGTCTCGATTCCCCCCTCTACGTTAAAACATTCAGTCAAAACTTGACTGAATGTAAAAACGGGACTTTTTGCGTAATTTGTTTAGGGTATCATGACAATTTGCGCTGCACTTTAGCACAGACTAGTTGGATTGCCTTGAGACTTTCAGAATATTTTACCAACATAATAGAGATACTTCGTGCAAAAGTTTGGATTTTGAGGGTACCCTTATTTGAGCGGCGGTCACGTGGTCCCTGTCAACGAAATCTTTAATCCAAAAGGTGATCCTGATAGTTAAGTGAGCGGCCTTAACTGGCATATACAGTTTTAATGAAATGATACTGGAATTAATGCTTTTGTTTGGGTTCTAAATTTGTTGCAATAATTTGTTGACCAAGTTTAGTTTGTATTCTTTGAGTTTCTTTGTTTATTATTTTTAAACGGGACGAGCGGATTTTTTCAGAGGTATTTTGAGATATTTATATGTTAATTAAATCCAAAAACAAAGAGACTGCCAACATTCCAAAATTCAGAATAAAAAAACAAGAAAGGTAGGTTGTTGGAACGTTTGTTATTGACAAAACAATACATTCACTTATTAAAGTTCCAATGGGAAGGCTGGGATCACACAGCCGAGTGTCATTCACTTCACGAATGCGATTGACTCAGAAAGCGCGAAAAATAAAATACTAAATTGTCTCGATTCTTGTGACCCTTCCTGCTCAGTGCTCTCGTGGTGACCTTGGTCCCAGTATTCCTGCTCCAGCCATCCCTGAATATTCTGCTGCCAGCCTGGGATGCTCCGGGGGGGTCGACGGAAGGACGCAGTGGCGGTCTGCTCTCTGAGGAGACGCTCACTCAGTCTGGCTCCGCGACTTAACATTCAGTGTCGTAAGTAGAGGGCTTAGTAGGTAGCGGTGCCTGTGTCCCTTGCCAGGAACAGGACCAATACTGAACACCGTCGAAGTGACTCAGCAGCAGTGCAGTGTCATCTTCCGAGGGTAGCCTACCGCAGCGGCCTGACATCCTTCCCTGGAGTGTCTGTAAAATTAGTGAGGGTGCCCAGGTGTCTGACCAACACTGGGGGCTCATTGATTCGACAAAGTCTGGCGGCGGAACGAAGTTCAGGGGTGGATGTTGCAGTGAGTGCTGGGACGGGGCGGCGTGGGTGCATACTGGGAGAAGGAACAAGCGTCGGGACCAGCAAAAAAAAAAGCAAAAAGACAAAGCAAAAAGAGAATGAAATAAAATAAACACATAAAGAAGAAAAAAGAAAAAAGAGGAAAAAAAAGAAAAAAAGAAAGAGAAAGTGAACAGGAGAGAGAAGAGGAGACAGAAAAAAGAAAGAAGAACGAGAAAAAAAAAAAAAAATAAAAAAAAAAAAAAATAAAAAAAAAAAAAAACCTCCCAAACTCCCAATAAAGACCCCTCCTTTTAAAATAAAGAAAAAGAAAAAGAGAAAAAAAAAAAAAAAAAAAAAAAAAAAAAAAAAATACATTCACTTATTGTATAGTGAATGTATTGTTTTGTCAATAACAAACGTTCCAACTACCTGCCTTTCTTGTTTTTTGATTTTATATGTTAATTAGTTTAGGTATTATCATACGTAATTGTGTTTTAAAAACATAGTTGAAAAGTTCACACGTTACGCTAAGTAGCATGCGAGGAAAGTCAGCGTGAGGGCGTGTGAGTGGATGGATGTTGCACCACACTTTGAAGTAATCCCACACTTTGAAGTAAATTACTTCAAAGTGTGGGGGTGTGCCCCACACTTTGAAGTAAACCCATTTTTACTTCAAAGTGTGGGGGGATCTTCCAAAGTGTGGGGGGATCTTCCCACACTTTGAAGTAAACTCAGTTTTTACTTCAAAGTGTGGGGGGATCTTCCCACACTTTGAAGTAACTTACTTCAAAGCGTGGGACTTTTACATCACCTGTTTGAGCCTGATGATTTTGTCCAAAAAAAATGGCAAAGTCTTTTGGATGAGTGAACAGAAAAAGTGAGCGAGCCAAGAAACATAGTGATGTTTGTTATCAGGCTTTAAGCAATGTCCCATTGTTGAGTGTGACGAAAACTCGTGGTGACGATTTTAAAACATGTTGGGTCATGCGGAGACTATCTGGGAACAATTGGGCTAATTCGGCACGATTTTACAAGCATGGGCTCACTGTAAAAAGCCCCCCTACGACATTTCTCCACAAAATGTCCCCACTGTCACAATTTCCCGCCAAATGTCCGCAACTGCGATAATTTCCCGCCAAATATTCCAACTGCGACAACTCCCCGCCAGATGTCCAAGCTACGATAATTCCCACCAAAATTTCCCCACTACGACATTTCCCCGCAAAATGGCCTCAACTGCGACAATTCCCCGCCAAACAGTCCATCTACGACGATTCGTCGCCAAATGTCCCCACTACGACAATTCCCCACCCAGTGTTCCCCACTGCGACAATTCCCCGCCAAATGTCCCCACTACGACAATTCCCCGCATAGTGTCCCCCACTGCGACAATTCCACGCCAAATGTCCCCACTAAGCCAAACTCCCTGGAAAATGTCCCCACTGCGACAATTCCCCGCCAAACGGCCCCACTACGACAATTCCCCGCCAAATGTCCCCATTACGCCAATTCTCCCTGGAAAATGTCCCTACTACGACAATTCCCCGCCAAACTGACCCACTACGACAATTCCCCGCCTAGTGTCCCCCAATGCGACAATTCCCCGCCAAATGTCCCCACTACGCCAATTCTCCCTGGAAAATGTCCCCACTGCGACAATTTCACGCCAAACGGCCCCACTACGACAATTTCCCGCCAAATGTCCCCACTACAACAGTTCCCCGCCTAGTGTCCCCCACTGCGGCAATTCCCCGCCAAATTTCCCCACTACGCCAATTCCCCGCCAAATTTCCCCACTACGCAAATTCTCCCTGGAAAATGTCCCAACTGCCACAATTCCCCACCAAACGGCCCCACTACAACAATTCCCCGCCAAATGTCCCCACTACGACAACACCCCACCAAGTGTTCCCCATTGCCAAATGTCCACACTACGACAATTCTCCCTGGAAAATGTTATCACTACGACAATTCCCCGCCAAGTGTCCCCCACTGCGACAATTCCCCAACAAATGTCCACACTAAGACAATTCTCCCTGGAAAATGTCCCCACTACAACAATTCCCAGGCAAACGGCCCCACTACGACAATTCGTCGCCAAATGTCCCCACCACGACAATTCCCCGCCAAATGTCCCCACTTCGGCAATTCCCCACCAAGTGTCCCCCACTGCGACAATTCCCCGCCAAATGTCCACACTACGCCAATTCTCCCTGGAAAACGTCCTCACTACGACAATTCCCCGCCAAACGGCCCCACTACGACAATTCGACGCCAAATGTCCCCACTACGACAATTCCCCGCCAAATGTCTCCACTACGACAGTTCCCGCCAACTGTATCCCACTTCGACAATTACTCGCCAAATATCCCCACTGCGACAATTCCCCAACAAGTGTCTCCCACTGCGACAATTCCCCGCCAAATGTTCCCTCTGCGACAATTATCCCTGGAAATATCCCCACTACAACAATTCCCCGCAAAAAGAACTCCACTGCGACAATACACGTTTCCCTGCATTTCCGGGTGTTCTTGATTCGTTCCCGCGTGTTCTATATACATCCTAAAGCTTTCTTAAAAGGCCAACACCAATAGAATAAACATCACTGTGTTTCTTGGCTCGCTCACTTTTTCTGTTCACTCATCCAAAAGACTTTGCCATTTTTTTGGACAAAATCATCAGGCTCAAACAGGCGATGCAAAAGTCCCACGCTTTGAAGTAAGTTACTTCAAAGTGTGGGAAGATCCCCCCACACTTTGAAGTAAAAACTGAGTTTACTTCAAAGTGTGGGAAGATCCCCCCACACTTTGAAGTAAAAAATGGGTTTACTTCAAAGTGTGGGGCACATCACCACTTTTTGAAGTAATTTACTTCAAAGTGTGGGATTACTTCAAAGTGTGGTGCAACAGATGGATGGATGAAACGCCCCACAATGATTTTCTAGGAAAAAAATTCGTTATCTTTGAGTGGGTCAAAAATAAGCTTTTCCGTGAAGTACTTTGATGATAAAAATAATCCCAATATACAAACTTTGCTTGGATATGATAAATTATTCTGCGTAAGTGTTGAAAAACGTGTAATTTGTTTTGATATTTATTTTATTTATTTTATTTACGAGGATTTATATCGCGCACGTATCTCACCACACAAGGCGACTCAAGGCGCATGTTACCTATTAATGCCGTGTGAGATGGAATTTTTTACACAATATATCACGCATTCACATCGGCCAGTAGATCGACTGCCTTTAGGCGCTGCATCCACCTTTCACGGCCTATTATTCCAGGTCACACGGGTATTTTGGTGGACATTTTTATCTACGCCTATACAATTTTGCCAGGAAAGACCCTTTTGTCAATCGTGGGATCTTTAACGTGCACACCCCAATGTAGTGTACACGAAGGGACCTCGGTTTTTCGTCTCATCCGAAAGACTAGCACTTGAACCCACCACCTAGGTTAGGAAAGGGAGGAGAAAATAGCGGCCTGACCCAGGGTCGAACACGCAACCTCTTGATTCCGAGCGCAAGTGCGTTACCACTCGGCCACCCAGTCCCTTATGATATGTCATAATATATTACGCAAAAGAATGCAAATTAAACAAATCAATTATCTAGTTAATCATTGATTGTACACGGAAAATTATCGTTGATTTAGTTGTAAAAACATGAACACGCAATAACCGCGCATCAAAATGTGACCCTATTTGAACACAGGTAAGTTAATTGTAAACGTTATATATAGTATATCATGTTTTGTTTTGCAGCTGTAAAAATAATACCAAGGAACAAACGTAATGGAAGTAGCTTGAGTTCGTGAATAACCCCTAAAAATGGTATTTAACACACGCCGGGAAAACATGTCATGGTACACAGAAAGACTACTAAACACTCACTTGATGCAAATTAAGATGCTGGGCAGTAACCTGTGTGTAGTTGACGAAAGGTGTTTTTCACTGCGAAAATACTGACCGCACAGAGAGGAAGTCTGAAACACGAGAATGATTACATATGACAAGCCTTCACTTCGTCAGTCAAAGTAAGGAATTGAAACACGTTTTACTCTGTGTGCGGCCCTTTCATTAAGACTGATGGGAAACAGTTGATTGGCTAATGGCAATGCGCTTAAATCTATTAGCACAATCTAGGAGTGACATGTGGCTTATCTTCTCCACATTACCAATGCTTGATCCTAAAGTTCCCCGCTGCTAAAAGCAGAAATGATTTTTGACTTATTTCGAGCTAGACTATGCAGCATTTGGAAGTCGACTTATTCGACTGACTGTCCTTCGTACATGTAGCAGACGTCAGTGGGGCGGGGATATAGCTCAGTTGGTAGCGCGCTGGATTTGTATTCAGTTGGCCGCTGTCAGCGTCAGGTCGATCCCAGGTTCGGCGGAAATTTATTTCACAGAGTCAACTTTGTGTGCAGACTCTATTCGGTGTCCGAACCCTCCCCCCGTGTACACTACATTGGGTGTGCACGTTAAAGATCCCACGATTGACAAAAGGGTCTTTCCTGGCAAAATTGCTAAGGCACAGTTAATAATTGTCTATCTATACCCGTGTGACTTGGAATAATAGGCCGTGAAAGGTAAATATGCGCCGAAATGGCTGCAATCTACTGGCCGTATAAAATTTCATCTCACACGGCATCACTGCAGAGCGCCTAGAACTGTACCCACAGAATATGCGCGATATAAGCCTCATTGATTGATTGATTGAGTTCAGTAATGAAATGAACAGTTTTAGCAAATTTCAGGACAACAACGGTGAAATAGAAAACGCGAAGGCCTGGAAACATTCTTACCATGTAATCATAGCACCTGCCTCACAGATGAATTACATTACAAGAAATAACATGCCAACTTATGTTTTTGCGAACAAGCGAACAATCGTGTCACTTTGACTTTAGGGGACGTCCCTTAGATGCTCGGGGGTTGTTCATTATTTTTAGCACAGAAACTTCTGGTAGGCCTAGATGGTTTTTTTTACCAATGATTAACTGGATAGCCTATTAAAGTGTAACTGTATGCTAATGGGTACATTTAGCATAACTGTAACTCACACTGTTAGTTGCTAATAAAACAAGAGGCGAAGCCTTCAAGGCTCCCGTAAGAAATCGACAAACAGTAACATAAACTCAATCACTCTGTCACACATACACACATAGTAAGCATAGACACAGTGCAAGAATGGGAGACGCTAGATCTAGATCTGTCTGTCTGTAGCCTACTTACGGGGACACGACTGCCACTGAGATCGACACTGCCCTTTCGACAGCGCTTCCTCGCGCAGACACTGAAAACACGCTGTGCAGATCAACATGTAGGAAATCTCCTTTGGTATCTTCTTTATCTATTTACACCCCCGGTATAGGGGTGTGTATAGGTTTCGGTCGATGTGTTTGTTTGTTTGTTTGTTTGTTTGTTTGTTTGTGTGTTTGTGTGTGTGTTTGTGTTCGCATATAGATCTCAAGAATGAACGGACCGATCGTCACCAAACTTGGTGAACAGGTTCTATACATTCCTGAGACGGTCCTTACAAAAATTGGGACCAGTCAAACACACGGTTAGGGAGTTATTGGGAATAACCTTCTCAGTTGGTGGCAGTGAGAATGGTTATTTCCCTTTGACCAACGGGGGTGTTTTTCCTACCTGCTGACTTCTGACGTCCGACTTCTGACGTCTGACTTCTGACTTCTGACTGTCTCTCTGACTTCTGACGTCTGACTTCTGACTTCTGACTTCTGACTTCTGACTGTCTCTCTGTCTCTCTGACGTCTGATTTCTGACTTCTGACGTCTGACTTCTGACTGTCTCTCTGTCTCTCAGTCTCTCTGACTTCTGACTTCTGACTTCTGACGTCTGACTTCTGACGTCTGACTTCTGACTTCTGACTGTCTCTCTGTCTCTCTGACTTCTGACGTCTGACTTCTGATTTCTGACTTCTGACTTCTGACTTCTGACTTCTGACTTCTGATTTCTGATTTCTGACTTCTGACTTTTGACTGTCTCTCTGTCTGTCTGTTTCTCTGTCTCTCTGTCTGTCTGTCTCTCTGACTTCTGACGTCTGACTTCTGATTTCTGATTTCTGACTTCTGACTTCTGACTGTCTCTCTGTTTCTCTGTCTCTCTGGCTTCTGACGTCTGATTTCTGACTTCTGACTTCTGACTTCTGACTTCTGACTTCTGACTTCTGACGTCTGACGTCTGACTTCTGACTTCTGACTTCTGACTGTCTCTCTGTTTCTCTGTCTCTCTCACTTCTGACGTCTGACGTCTGACGTCTGACGTCTGACTTCTGACTTCTGACTGTCTCTCTGTCTCTCTGTCTCTCTTACTTCTGACGTCTGACTTCTGACTTCTGACTCCTAACGTTTGATTTGACTTCATGGTGACTCTCATGCTCAAAGGGAAATAACCACACTTGTTAGCAGTGCCTGCTCAGTTGGTGGCGGTGAGAATGCTAAGGACGGGGGTGTTTTTCCTACCTCGGAGGAATTTCTTGTTTTTTCTGGAGCCGCTACGAAACCGAACAATGTGAAATCGTCTTCCCCGAATCGGCGAATGCGGCTCGGTTAGAACTGAGAAGTGAATCTATACCACAATGCTTCACGCGATCTGACCCAACCTTGACCCCTGACCTGGTCTACATACCACACACAACACAAACCAGTCACCTGTTTTTACCCCCCCCCCCAAAAAAAAAAAAAAAAAAAACAAACCCACCACCACCCGTTTTCTTTGGATACACACTTTATCTCCATATGTGGGTAACGTGCCGACGAAATGTTGATCATTGCTTCAATACTTTGAAGCTGTTGCTTGGATAATAACCCGGTAAAATTAGTATTTCGGTGTTCAGCCAGTCTTTCTTACAAACAGACACACACATACACACACCCACACACGCGCATGCATGTACGCACACACACACAGGCTCTCTCTCTCACACACACACACACACACACACACACACACACACACACACACACACACACACACACAGATCTCATACATACAAAACTCATACGCACATAGACAGACGGACACACACACCTTTACAAACAAACACACATACACACACAAACATACACACGAACACACACACACACACACAAACACCCACACCCACATACACACACTCTCTCTCTCAGTCTCTCTTTCTTACACACACACACACACACACCCACACACACACACACACACACACACACAGTGACTCACACAGATCTCATACATACAAAACTCATACGCACATAGACAGACGGACACACACACCTTTACAAACAAGCACACATACACACACAAACATACACACAAACACACACACACACACACATACACACACACTCTCAGTCTCTCTTTCTTACACACACACACACACACACACACACACACGCACACACACACACACACACACACGAGTACACATACACAAACAGTAACAATAACACATGTGCACAAAATAAACACACACACACACACACACCGCGCGAGATAGAAAGACTACAGGGAGGCATGAATTCATGATGCATTAATTGACGCCAAACACTTTTGACCGTGACGTAATCTTCTTATGAGACCTTTATCCAGTCTTGGATAACCACACACACATAGACTCGGAAATGTTAAAGTTTCTATCACACACGCACGCACACACGCACACACGCACGCACAGACAGACAAAAGTTAGCATCGCATAGGCTACACTTACGTGAGCCAAAAAACCGGTGCAGAGGGTCATCATATCGTAAAATACATGGATGGCGATGAAACCGTCAATACCCTCGAAATGTGCATATGTGGCGAAAAACTTGCAAGGCATGGCAAAACCGGCACACACACACAAAAGTACATCTAAATCGACCTGTTCACAAATTTATCCAAACGCCCGCAGGAAAATGTGCCTTGTCAAATGTTCTGATTGCTTATCGTTACTGACAACATCGTCAAGTTATTGAATCAATCACAGTGCGCAAAGAGATTTATACAGAAAATCTTGGAAATAATGATTCAACTCAGCGCTACGCGCTTTGTTTAATAATTCGTATCTCGATTTGCTCTATATATCTCTTTGTGCACTGTGATGTCTCAATAACTTTACTACTACTACTACTACTACTACTACTACTACTACTACTACTACTACTACTACTACTACTACTACTACTACTACTACTACTACTACAACTACTACTACTACTAATGATAAGTGTCTGCAAGACTTAGTACTTGTGTCACACCACTGATGTGAAACATTTGATTGGCTAATGGCAATGCGCTAACAATCACATAGAGCATATTCATGCGCCTGTGCCCATCTCAGGTGATGCTACTCAATTAACCATATCCACATATCGAGACTCTGGGAGTTACTTCCCTTGTTTTAGGAAGCAAACACACACAAATGCTGCTAACAAGCGCTGTGCTTGGGGACAATGTAAAACGGATGATAGGTATCCTGAACGCTGTGTTGGCGTGAAATTCATCCCATTTGTGAAACCGGGAAAGCATCTGTACCATCTAGATCGCTGCCTTCGCTGGATAAAAGCCTGCAATCGCCCAGCTTACCAGTTGAACGTCAACACAATCAAGTCGTACACGTACATTTGCAGCAAGGTCAGATCTCGCACGACTTTGATTCAAGGCCTATTGCTAATTTTTTGATGGTTTGGTCTCAGTGTCACAAAAATATGACGATCTAATCAATCACTGATTTAAAAAACAAGTATGTTGCCCTATATCCATTGACATTCTTAGTGAAATAGATCTATTTGAAATAGTATTTCACTGCCCCGACCGGCGAACTTGTTGCCGGCTGTATTGAGCTTGTGTGTTCGTGTAGGCTTACTCAAAAAGTCAAAATCACAGTCGTCTCCGAAACAAGCAATAATCAGAGTTGGGGGGAAAACATTTCGTTTGTTCAGTTTTGTTTTGTTCTTGATAGTTTGTTTATCTCTCTCACACACACACACACACACACACATACATACATACATACATACACAAACACACGCGCGCACGCACACACATTGCACGTACGCGCACATACACACACCTACTGAGATATGCCTAACATACACGCACGCTTGCAAACACACACATAATACGCAAACGCAGTTTAATTTCCTCAATACAAGGCGAAAGGCACACACACACCACACACGCAGTCCCACACACACACACACACAACCCTCACTCACACAAATAAACCCACACACACAGTCAACCCCCCCCCACACACACACACAACCCTCACACACACAAATAAACACACACACGCAGTCCACCCCCCCCACACACACACACACAACCCTCTCTGACACACACACCCGCGCAACCCCAGCGTCCAACTCAACTTTCACCAACAACCATACCCTACTCTCACTATCGCTCTCTCTCTCTCTCTCTCTCTCTCTCTCTCTCTCACACACACACACACACACACACACACACACACATACATACACAAACACACGCGCGCACGCACACACATTGCACGTACGCGCACAAACACACACCTACTGAGATTTGCCTAACATACACGCACGCTTGCAAACACACACATAATACGCAAACGCAGTTTAATTTCCTCAATACAAGGCGAAAGGCACACACACACCACACACAAATAAACACACACACGCAGTCCCACACACACACACACACACACACAACCCTCACACACACAAATAAACCCACACACGCAGTCAACCCCCCCCCCACACACACACACAACCCTCACACACAAACACACACACGCAGTCCACCACCCCACACACACACACACACAACCCTCTCTGACACACACACCCACCCAACCCCAGCGTCCAACTCAACTTTCACCAACAACCATACCCTACTCTCACTATCGCTCTCTCTCTCTCTCTCTCTCTCTCTCACACACACACACACACACACACACACAAGCTCACGCAAGCACAGCCACACACACACACAGCACGCGCATACACACACACTGACACACATCACACACAGCACGCGCATATACACACACACTGACACACATCACACACACACACCCACACACACCTTTCGCAGTTCGCTCACAGTTCTTCTCTTTTCCATTGTCGCCATCTTCGAAGCTTGCTTCGCTTTTCAGGGGAGATAACCCGTTTATCACATTCGCTGCTGACTTGTGGGTCAAGTCTATTGCTTGGGGGCGTTTATTTTTTGGGAGCGTAGAAACATTTGGTACATGTTTTGCTGCCAATAACGAATGGAATATAAAAGTAAAACTGTATGCTCACTGGTACATTGTAACTCATACTGTCAGTTGCTAATCGATAAAACTTGTAAATGGTCATCAAATCGTACCCTGAAATATGCATCTGTCGCAAGAAGCCAAACGTTACACGACCGGCAGTGGGAAATGCAAAGGCGTATAACCGCTAACCGCTAATAACTCGTCGCGTTTTTGTTTCGAGTTGAAATGAAGCCGGTTTGTGTGAACATTCGGCATGTTCTAAATTAGTTGAAATATACACTGGCATCCTCCAAAAGAACATAGAACAAGTCGCGTAAGGCGAAAATTACCACATTTAGTCAAGCTGTGGAACTCACAGAATGAAACTGAACGCACTGCATTTTTTCACAATGACCGTAGTCCGCCGCTTGTGCAAAACGGAGTAAAACTGACGAGCCTGTTTAGCGCGGTAGTGGTTTCGCTGTGCTGCATAGCACGCTTTTCTGTACCACTCTTCGTTTTAACTTTCTGAGCGTGTTTTTAATCCAAACATATCATATCTATGTGTTTTTAGAATCAGGAACCGACAAGGAATGAGATGAAATTGTTTTCAAATCGATTTCGGAAATTTAATTTTGATCATAATTTTGTATATTTTTAATTTTCAGAGCTTATTTTTAATTCAAATATAACATATTTATATGTTTTTTTGAATCAGGAAATGATGTGCATAATTATACTGTAATTCAATACAAGGTATCTCCAAACATTATTTATCAGAAAATGTTCGTAAATTTGTTTGAATCCTAGAAACCCCTAAATAATGGAAAATGTGTTGGCTAAACAATTCATTGTTTACGTAAATAAGATAAGTCTAAATAATATATTGTTTACGTAAACAATATATTATTTAGACGTATTTTACATTGTTTGTAAACAATCAGCAATGTTGCTAAATAAATCATTATTTACGTAAACAATGAATTATTTACGTAAACAATGAACAGTTTAGGTAAATAATGAATGGTTTACGTAAACAAAAAATTATTTAGAATTGTTTTACATTGTTTATAAACAATTACTTACTTACAGGGTTCGTACAGATCATGGAAAACCTGGAAAGTCATGGAATTTGATTTTTAATTTTCCAGGCCTGGAAAGTCATGGAATTTCAATTCAAGTCATGGAAAGTCATGGAATTTAACAAAAATAAGAAAGAAAAAAAAATTAACCTTTAGCACTCCAGCGGCGATTTTCGTTGCCCAGCCATTCCCCGATTTGCGTCGCCAGCACAAGGCTTGTTCGTATGACCAACTTCTCGTTCGTATTTGCATACGAGAATAACGGTATTTTTAACGGCACTTGAGCCAAAACGAGGCTCACTTCCTTCCGTTATCTTGTCGTGTCGTCTGCGCTGCATTTGAGTCGGTTTCGTCGAAGTTTTCTGCTTTTGTTTTTGCATCGATAAAGTACTTTAGCGCTTCGACAAGCAAGATGGAGGATGATGAGTTTGAAACTTTCTTTCGAGTTGTTTCTTGACAACAAAAAGTATGCGGAATTGGAACGAATTACCGAGGAAGATCTTCGCAATGAACTGTGTATCGCGGTGAAAAAAATGACAGTTCGTCAAGTGACAGTGCCCACGGTTACGAAACAGAATTTACGAAAGTGCAGATCAATACAAACAGTGGCTGGTCCAGTTTAGTGAAATGACAGGACCAGCAAACATTACCGATAATCTGACTGCGTAGCAAATGCTTGACTTGCTTGTCGAAGAGACACTGCGTAGAAACTGACTCAAATTCAGTGCAAAGCAAGCCAGTGTCAAAACTGGCAGTGATAAGACGTAAAAGGTTTGCGTGTTCGGAAATGGCGACCTGTGGATCTAGTCATGGAAAATGTTATTGAGGCTCATGGAAAGTCATGGAAAAGTCATGGAATTTTGTTTCTAAAAACCAGTGGGGACCCTGTACTTAGCACATGAGCTTCTAAATAATGATTATTTAGCTAAAACTGATGAAAAAAAACCATGAAAAAGTATCCAAATAATTATTTGACAAATGGAATGCCATACGCACTGCAATTTTTTAGCAAGACCGTATACTCGTAGCATCGTCAGTCCACCGCTCGTGGCAAAGGCAGTGAAATTGACAAGAAGAGCGGGGTAGTAGTTGCGCTGAGAAGGATAGCATGCTTTTCTGTACCTGTATGTTTTTAGAATGAGGAACCAACAAGGAATAAGATGAAAGTGTTATTAAATTGATTTCGAAAATTTAATTTTGATCATAATTTTTATATTTTTAATTTTCAAAGCTTGTATTTAATCCAAATATAACATATGTATATTTTTTTGAATCAGAAAATGATGAAAAATAAGGTGAACGTAAATTTGGATCGTTTTATACTTTTTTTTAAAAAATTTTCAGATTTTTAATGACCAAAGTCATACAAGCTGAAATGCAATACCGAAGTCCGGCCTTCGTCGAAGATTGGTTGGCCAAAATTTCAATCAATTTGATGGAAAAATGACGAAGGCCGGACTTTGGTATTGCATTTCAGCTTGGAGGCTTAAAAATTAATTAATGACTTTGGTCATTAAAAATCTGAAAATTGTAATTATTTGTTTTATTTTTATAAAACGATCCAAAATTACGCTTATCGTATTCTTCATCATTTTATGATTCCAAAAACATATAATTATGTTATATTCTTATTAAAAACAAGCTCTGAAAATTAAAAATATCAAAATTATGATAACAATTAAATTTCCGATATCGATTTAAAAACAATTTCGTCTTATTCCTTGTCCGTTCCTGATTCCAAAAACATATAGATATGATATGTTTGGATTAAAAACACGTTCAGAGAAAAGCTTGCTATCCTCCTCAACGCAACCGCAACCGCGCTTTTCTGTATTGTTAATTTCACTACCTTTGTCACGAGCGGTGGACAGACGATGCTACGAGTGTACGGTCTTGCGGAAAAAATGCAATGCGTTCAGTTTCATTCTGTGAGTTCGACTGAGCTTCACTAAATGTTGTATTTTTGCCTTACGCGACTTGTTACATTTTCAAGATTTATTTTAACATAGCTGGGGAATCGAGACGAGGGTCGTGGTGTATGTGTGTGTCTGTGTGTGTGTGTAGAGCGATTCAGAGTAAACTACTGGACCGATCTTTATGAAATTTTTCATGAGAGTTCCTGGGTATGATATCCCCAGAAATGGTTTTCATTTTTTCGATAAATATCTTTGATGACGTCATATCTGGCTTTTTGTAAAAGTTGAGGCGGCACTGTCACACCCTCATTTTTCAATCAAATTGATTGAAATTTTGGCCAAGCAATCTTCGACGAAGGCCGGACTTTGGTATTGCATTTTAGCTTGGAGGCTTAAAAAGTAATTAATGACTTTGGTTATTAAAAATCTGAAAATTGTAATTAATTTCCTGATTCCAAAAACATATAGATATGATATGTTTGGATTAAAAACACGTTCAAAAAGTTAAAAGAATAGAGATATAGAAAAGCGTGCTATCCTAACTAAAAACTGTAAACTAAAGTAACTTTGAAACTAATTCTCTTCTCAAGTTTAAGGCTGATGTTAAAGGCTGACATAGTCCTATTTAATTAGTTTAATTACTTCCAGGGCTTTTCCCATCGTTGCGGGGATGTATAAATTAAGCTTCCTGCAAAGTTTTAGGTTTGAAGTCCTTACCAATTACGAGAAATAATTAATTCTTTATTGCATTGTTTACCCTGAACAGTTCTCCAGGACTATTTTTAGACCGTTGACGTCACTTGGGTGACGTTTCGTTAACCAAAGATGGCGTTTGAGACTGTACTGTTTACATTCGACACTTTCAACACCACTTTGCAATACTGAAATAATTTTTTCTGTGTTCGAAAGCTACAGCCAATCGTTATTATATCCCCTTAGGTACAATTTTATAACAGTATTGGCACATGTAAACAATATGAATTAATTAATGAACGCTACGAGTATGGCAGCCTTTAATGGTTGCATAAAATTGGTTCTCAGCATTTGTTCATTTTATTATATTTTGCTGTGGAAGAAAATCTATAGATCATGATCTGAAAGTTTTATTCCAGGGGAGACAATTACCTTGACGGCAAAGAGCAATTTATTGTAGTTATTTCCCTTTCTGTCAGACCTACTTTAATCTCTAACTTCCTGTTGGCTAGAAGTCTTCTAGCCAACAGGAAGTTAGAGATTAAAGTAGGTCTGACCACGGACCTCTATGCACTGGTGCATAGAGGTCCGTGGTCTGACAGACACTGAAGTGGGGGCCCGGGTAGCTCAGGTGGTAGAGAGCTGGACTTGTGATCGAAAGGTCGCTGGTTCGAATCCGGGCCGGGACGGACACGGGTCAACTTTATGTGCAGACCCTGAGACGGTATCCATCTCCCACCCCCGTGTCACCACAATGGCACGTTAAAGATCTTGGTCATTCTACCATAAGTGCAGATGCACACCGGTGACACTGTGACGGTTCCCCTATGCTTTGTGTTCGGTGCCCTGACCCTTTGTGTTCGGTTCCCACTCGGTTCCCACACGCCAAAATTCGCGGACAAGATCGAGGTACTGTCACCCAAAACATCCATTTATGGTAGTATTACGCAATGTTGCTCTCTGAGAATGGTCTTGTTAGATCTGTGAGTGTTTACACTACATGCCTAGGTGCTGTTGGATTGTAGGTTTTTGATATTTTAGCCGTTATTAGGTAGAATGCCTTCCACTTTACTGCAAAACTGCATAATTCGTAGCATCGGCAAGAAATATCCTACCAAAAAATGCCTGCTTGGAACTGTCGTTGGTCCAGCAAAAAGTTCAACATGTCTGTAGCAGACAGCCCAAGTTTCAAGATTGTAGGGCCATCCAAACAGCCGTAATAATAAAAACAACAAAAGTAGTCAGTGAAATTGGCTGTGTTCGGTCCCCCCACACTTTTGTGACGTAGGCGTGACGGTTCCCATAATTCATTGTGTCGGTCCCCACTTTCTGTGTCGGACCCCACTTTCGACCTAATTTCTCTGTGACGGACCCCACAACCAGCCTATTTTGTGTCGGTCCCCACACCTTCTTGGATTTATGACTTGCCGGTTACTTGTATCATTGTATTCATTGAATCTAATTGTCTCGGAGTTATTTTTCAGCAAAAACCGGCAAGGCAGCACCTTTTGTGATACCAAGTAAGTCAGATGACATCAGTATGTGTGTGTGTGTGTGTGTGTGTGTGTGTGTGTGTGTGTGTGTGAGAGAGAGAGAGAGAGAGAGAGAGAGAGAGAGAGAGAGAGAGAGAGAGAGAGAGAGAGAGAGAGAGACTAACTTTATTAGTTTATGCCACAAATAATATATAACATTATTTATCTCTGGGACGGTTCCCAGTATACCAGCAAATTATGTGTTGATCCACCCACACCTTCTTGAACTGGCCTTCCCAATATCTACTCTTAGTCTTACGGCCTTGGAGATATTTTTCAGAAAAAAAATGGAAATCTCTGGAAAGTTTCTGGAAAGCGTGTTGGAGTTGAGCACGATTGAAAATGACATATAGAAAATGACCAGGAGTGTTTCCACACGCGCGACGTGTTAGCGGCGCGACAAGCGGCAAGCGACGCGATTTTTTTGAAAGGGTCCTGGAGCGATTTTTTCGCGTTGTCGCGCGGCAACGCGGGAGTTTACAGATTTTACCGCATGTTTAAAACGCAAGTACGGAAACACGTCACGCGTTTGCGCGCGTTTTCTTTTGTCGCTGCCGCTGTCGCGGGTACGGAAACAGAACTTACCGCGAGTACGACACTACCGCGAGTACGACACTACCGCGAGTATAACACTACCGCGTGTCACACTACCGCGAGTATAACATTACCGCGTGTCATTTTATGACTTCCATGGCTGAAGGCAAAGGTTGAAATGTTTCCTTGAAATATAAAACAAAAAGGCCTGGTCTGTTCTCTGAACACTAATTCAATGTTTGTCATGCTAACCAAGAACTCAAAACGATCAGAACACACTATCAGAATACATATAGAATGGGTTGCTTCCAATCAAAGTTAGAACACAAACTCACAAGAAGTAAGTTTGCATGCGTTCTCTCTACGGTTATGGTACTCGCGGTTGTGGTACGCGCGGTAGTGTGACACGCGGCAGTGTTATACTCGCGGTAGTGTCGTACTCGCGGTAGTGTGATACGCGGTAGTGTTACACGCGGTAGTGTCGTACTCGCCGTAGTGTGACACGCGGTAGTGACGCTCGCGGTAGTGTCGCATAACCGGAGTGATCTGGAAAGGTGTCAATCTCTCTCTCTCTCTCTCTCTCTCTCTCTCTCTCTCTCTCTCTCTCTCTCTCTCTCTCTCTCTCTCTCTCTCTCTCTCTCTCTCTCTCTCTCTCTCTCTCACACACACACACACACACACACACACACACACACACACATACTGATGTCATCTGACTTACTTGGTATCACAAAAGGTGCTGCCTTGCCGGTTTTTGCTGAAAAATAACTCCGAGACAATTAGATTCAATGAATACAATGATACAAGTAACCGGCAAGTCATAAATCCAAGAAGGTGTGGGGACCGACACAAAATAGGCTGGTTGTGGGGTCCGTCACAGAGAAATTAGGTCGAAAGTGGGGTCCGACACAGAAAGTGGGGACCGACACAATGAATTATGGGAACCGTCACGCCTACGTCACAAAAGTGTGGGGGGACCGAACACAGCCAATTTCACTGACTACTTTTGTTGTTTTTATATTTAGTCAAGTTTTGACTAAATATTTTAACATCGAGGGGGAATCGAAACGAGGGTCGTGGTGTATGTGCGTGTGTGCGTGTGTGTGTCTGTGTGTGTGTGTGTGTGTGTGTGTGTGTGTAGAGCGATTCAGACTAAACTACTGGACCGATCTTTATGAAATTTGACATGAGAGTTCCTGGGTATGAAATCCCCGAATGTTTTTTTCATTTTTTTGATAAATGTCTTTGATGACGTCATATCCGGCTTTTCGTGAAAGTTGAGGCGGCACTGTCACGCCCTCATTTTTCAACCAAATTGGTTGAAATTTTGGTCAAGTACTCTTCGACGAAGCCCGGGGTTCGGTATTGCATTTAAGCTTGGTGGCTTAAAAATTAATTAATGACTTTGGTCATTAAAAATCTGAAAATTGTAAAAAAAAATAAAAATTTATAAAACGATCCAAATTTACGTTTATCTTATTCTCCATCATTTGCTGATTCCAAAAACATATAAATATGTTATATTCGGATTAAAAACAAGCTCTGAAAATTAAATATATAAAAATTATTATCAAAATTATTTTTCGAAATCAATTTAAAAACACTTTCATCTTATTCCTTGTCGGTTCCTGATTCCAAAAATATATAGATATGATATGTTTGGATTAAAAACACGCTCAGAAAGTTAAAACGAAGAGAGGTACAGAAAAGCGTGCTATCCTTCTCAGCGCAACGAATACCCCGCTCTTCTTGTCAATTCCACGTGCACTGCCTTTGCCACGGGCGGTGGAGTGACGATGCTACGAGTATACGGTCTTGCTGCGTTGCGTTGCGTTCAGTTTCATTCTGTGAGTTCGACAGCTACTTGACTAAATATTGTATTTTCGCCTTACGCGACTTGTTTATTATTACGGCTGTTTGGATGGCCCTACAATCTTGAAACTTGGGCTGTCTGCTACAGACATGTTGAACTTTTTGCTGGACCAACGACAGTTCCAAGCAGGCATTTTTTGGTAGGATATTTCTTGCCGATGCTACGAATTATGCAGTTTTGCAGTAAAGTGGAAGGCATTCTACCTAATAACGGCTAAAATATCAAAAACCTTCAATCCAACAGCACCTAGGCATGTAGTGTAAACACTCACAGATCTAACAAGACCATTCTCAGAGAGCAACATTGCGTAATACTACCATAAATGGATGTTTTGGGTGACAGTACCTCGATCTTGTCCGCGAATTTTGGCGTGTGGGAACCGAGTGGGAACCGAACACAAAGGGTCAGGGCACCGAACACAAAGCGTAGGGGAACCGTCACAGTGTCACCGGTGTGAGATGGCTGATACCACCTAAACACGCAAACATCAAAAAGCCGTGAGGGCGTAAAACTCGAATCGTATAAACCAATTCATGTCCCCTTGTTAGTACACAATAGGCCCCCAGAGGAAGCCTACGGACAGACTAGAATAGAACATGCACATAACACAGAAGGTCTGCACAGCACACTCACACACAGCAATACAGCACACCGTCTTGTACCTCCTTCTGCCCTGCCGAAGTCGGGGTATTCTTTTTATATTTAGTCAAGTTTTGACTAAATATTTTAACATCGAGGGGGAATCGAAACGAGGGTCGTGGTGTATGTGCGTGTGTCTGTGTGTCTGTGTGTGTGTGTGTGTGTGTAGAGCGATTCAGACTAAACTACTGGACCGATCTTTATGAAATTTGACATGAGAGTTCCTGGGTATGAAATCCCCGAACGTTTTTTTCATTTTTTTGATAAATGTCTTTGATGACGTCATATCCGGATTTTCGTGAAAGTTGAGGCGGCACTGTCACGCCCTCATTTTTCAACCAAATTGGTTGAAATTTTGGTCAAGTAATCTTCAACGAAGCCCGGACTTCGGTATTGCATTTAAGCTTGGTGGCTTAAAAATTAATTAATGACTTTGGTCATTAAAAATCGGAAAATTGTAAAAAAAAATAAAAATTTATAAAACGATCCAAATTTACGTTTATCTTATTCTCCATCATTTGCTAATTCCAAAAACATATAAATATGTTATATTTGGATTAAAAACAAGCTCTGAAAATTAAATACATAAAAATTATTATCAAAATTAAATTTTCGAAATCAATTTAAAAACACTTTCATCTTATTCCTTGTCGGTTCCTGATTCCAAAAACATATAGATATGATATGTTTGGATTAAAAACACGCTCAGAAAGTTAAAACAAAGAGAGGTACAGAAAAGCGTGCTATCCTTCTTAGCGCAACTACTACCCCGCTCTTCTTGTCAATTTCACTGCCTTTGCCATGAGCGGTGGACTGACGATGCTACGAGTATACGGTCTTGCTGAAAAATGGCATTGCGTTCAGTTTCATTCTGTGAGTTCGACAGCTACTTGACTAAATATTGTATTTTCGCCTTACGCGACTTGTTAATCCATCGAATCTCACAACAACTAATATCCACAGCCATGTGTGTCTTCTGCCTCCGAACACACACGCTACAGAGCTCGACTCGATGTGCGCAGTTTCGTATAAAAATTATTTTCCAATTTCCCCACTGTGTTTTATAAAATAATCATATTATGAAAGCACATACATTCTTATCTTAGTTTTTATGTATTCATTGTTAGCAAACATCGACATTATTCATGTTTTATTTTAAACGCAATCATTGTTATTTATAGATCACAGGCACTTGATGTAAGTAGGTCACACACGTGTAAATGTTGTGCCCAGTCCTTTTTATATTTAGTCAAGTTTTGACTAAATATTTTAACATCGAGGGGGAATCGAAACGAGGGTCGTGGTGTATGTGCGTGCGTGTGTGCGTGTGTGCGTGCGTGTGTGTGTGTGTGTGTGTGTGTGTGTGTGTGTGTGTGTGTGTGTAGAGCGATTCAGACTAAACTACTGGACCGATCTTTATGAAATTTGACATGAGAGTTCCTGGGTATGAAATCCCCGAACGTTTTTTTTATTTTTTGATAAATGTCTTTGATGACGTCATATCCGGCTTTTCGTGAAAGTTGAGGCGGCACTGTCACGCCCTCATTTTTCAACCAAATTGGTTCAAATTTTGGTCAAGTAATCTTCGACGAAGCCCGGGGTTCGGTATTGCATTTCAGCTTGGTGGCTTAAAAATTAATTAATGACTTTGGTCATTAAAAATCGGAAAATTGTAAAAAAAAATAAAAATTTATAAAACGATCCAAATTTACGTTTATCTTATTCTCCATCATTTGCTGATTCCAAAAACATATAAATATGTTATATTTGGATTAAAAACAAGCTCTGAAAATTAAATATATAAAAATTATTATCAAAATTAAATTGTCCAAATCAATTTAAAAACACTTTCATCTTATTCCTTGTCGGTTCCTGATTCCAAAAACATATAGATATGATATGTTTGGATTAAAAACACGCTCAGAAAGTTAAAACAAAGAGAGGTACAGAAAAGCGTGCTATCCTTCTTAGTGCAACTACTACCCCGCTCTTCTTGTCAATTTCACTGCCTTTGCCATGAGCGGTGGCCTGACGATGCTACGAGTAAAATGGCATTGCGTTCAGTTTCATTCTGTGAGTTCGACAGCTACTTGACTAAATATTGTATTTTCGCCTTACGCGACTTGTTGTTTCTGTTATTATTTTAGTTAGCAGGCCTAGTTGAGCACGTATTGTGTATCATGTACCCTCTACTAGTCATTGTGCATTTTAGTTAATGGACTGATGATGTCATTTGTATGCCACAGTATGGAGTCGACGCACGTGCGAGGATATGTATGTGTGGGAGGGGGGGGGGACGCGGGAGATGGAAACTTGCTGTATGTTATGTAATGTAATGTATATATTGTGTGTGATACGTGGAAAATGTGATACTATTTATTTGTATGATACAGGGACAAATGTGATATTTGTAGGCCTAGGCCTATACTAGTGATTACTGTGTGTGATACATGAAATGTGATATGAATGCTGTTTTTATATGTTATACTCTTACTTTCTGCCTATGTCTTAATCCCAAGCGCAAGACAAATTCTTCTATGTGGAAATTGAAGCCAATAAAATTTGAGTTGAGTTGAGTTGAGTTGAGATATAGGCAATTAAGACCTGACGGACAATAAGCCCCTTAAAAAAAAATTTTTTTTGGCTAGAAGTTAGTCAGGTGTACACAATCCACATGTGTCAACGTTTTTTTGCTTTTTCTTCTTATTGACTTGTATTTTTGACTTGCTTACTGGATGCAAGTTAATCTTATCTTTCTCTCTGAAATGGAGATTGATTTCTTTCATAAAAAGGTAAGTTGATCAACTGAAGGAAAGATTTGGGAATTTGAATGTTGATGGTGGCCTTCGGCTTCGAGTTTGATGGCAGATAGAGGGTCTCACACTTTCGATTTTTTTCGCCTAGAAGAATACTGTTCTATTCATTCATGTTTGTTTTGTCTGAAAGAAAAATGAATGAACTAACTTTTCCAAAAATATAAAGTTGATTCAGTGGTTTGTTTTTAAGGAATGTTGGAAGAGTGAAAATGCCATCCGAATCCCGATTCGCGGGTTGCATACAAACTGATTGTTCATTTATTATTTTATGTCTCATTGTCTAATTTTGTGGTGAACTTTGGTTGGTTCTTAATCTGGTCGTGTCATTGTGGCAGCAGTTGTCAGGGGCTTTACTAGTAATAGGTTCTTCATATCTTTTTTATTTTTATTTGTATCGTTTTATGTTTCCACAGATGCTCCACGTTCAGTTCCACAACTGACATAGTGGAATATTCTGTGTCTGAGTCTCGGAAAAATAGAGAAATGACCCTTGTTCCAGAGGCTGTGTCAGTGTGTGCAGTGCTTTGGCCACATTCAAATCAAAGATTTGGAGAAGCTTAAAATGATAAAGAATGAAATAAAGTTGAAAAACAAAAGAATTCTGTAAAGGAAATATATTCTTTCTTTCTTTATTTATTTGGTGTTTAACGTCGTTTTCAACCACGAAGGTTATATCGCGACGAGGGAAAGGGGGGGGGGGAGATGGGATAGGGGAAAAGGGGGAGATGGGATAGGGGAAAGGTAGGAGATGGGATAGAGCCACTTGTTAATTGTTTCTTGTTTACAAAAGCACTAATCAAAAAATTGCTCCAGGGGCTTGCAACATAGTACAATATATGACCTTACTGGGAGAATCCAAGTTTCCAGTACAAAGAACTTAACATTTCTTACATACTGCTTGATTAAAATCTTTACAAACATTGACTATATTCTATACA